>NW_016107833.1:783539-787764 GCF_001604975.1 Cebus imitator
AAAAAAAAAAGAAAATAAAAATATATAAATAATACTTCTGGTCCTAAGTCTCTTCGAAACTAGCTATGACAGTAAACCATCAACCCATATAAAGAGAGAATAATATAATGCAGTAACTCACCATCTTAGTCTGTTTTGTGCTGCTGTATCAAAATCCTCCAGACTGGGTAATTTATAAACAACAGGCATTTATCTCTCACGGTTCTGGAGGCTGGGAAGTCCAAAATCAAGGCACCAACAGCTTGTTTCTGGTGAGGACTATATCCTCTGGAGGGGAGATTACAGAGGGCTGAAGGGCAAGAAGGACAAATTCCCTCTGTCATTCCCTTTTATAAGGATACCTAATGCCACTCATGAAGGAAGAGCTCTCTCTCATGGCCTAACAATCTCCAAAGGCCACACCTCTCAATACTGGTTATGCTGACTTAACTAACAAAAGATCTCAGGCAGAGAACTATACTCTTTTCTCATAAAAGGACGCTGTGAACAAAATTTGTGTTTGCCTGATTTTTCAGTCCTCCTATTGGAAACAGTGTATTTGACTTCATGCTTCTTAAAAACAACGAGAGGTCTTACACCTTCATTTAATTGCTATGCCATCACACACACACAAAATGCAGCATGTCTTCTGCACATTTCTAATGCTGTTGTATTCCAAATGATGGCACCACTGACATACTGTGATATGCTTTCTAATCACGGCTTTGTGTTTGTAAACAGTTGAATTTGGGTTGATATCTAAGCCCAGTTCCTGTGCAGTCTTTCTCAGTGTGGAGACATAACAGCATGCATTTCATACCCATAATAGCCAGGCTGCTTTCCACCACTCAGAAGCTACAGACCCGCCTGCCTGGTCTTTGAGGAAAACCTGGTGGCAGCATTCTTCTTTGGAAGGAAATGTGGTAAGAAAATGAAGTAAGGAATTATATGTTAAACTCGTGTCTTACCCCTTGGCTCTAACTCCAAAGTATACAAGGAATTCCAAGTAAATTTTCTAAATGGAAGGGAGGAGACAAAGTAAATCCATTAGGAAGATTATTACAGATTTACTTTGTTCAAAATTGGCCTCTAATGACTCGAGAAAGTGATACCTACACAGAAAGTCAATTACATCTTTAGCCCAGAGATGCCAATACTATTTCCAAAGAGAGAACCTACAATATCAATATCCCTAGACATTATGGTTTTCTTAGCATTTTTCATGCCGCTTGTAAGCTTCTTACTTGGGGGGATCACACTTTCGAACATAATCCAATCAATTCTGTAAGTTTTCTGTCATCCTATTAATGTCCAAGAAAAGATGAGATGAACTTAGATTGTACTGTTTGATTTTTATTGAACAGTTAATGGTACCTCTCACTTTTTTTCAAATGCTTTCGATAGATTTCTAATTTTCAGCCAAGCTCTTCTTCCCTAAACTATGACAAGCCATCAAAAATCTGTTTTAAAGCTGCTTTTTCAAAATTCATTAGAGTATAGAGTAAAGCAGGAAAAAAACAGTTATCATTTCATTTTGTTAATCAGCAAATACATTCATTAGTTAGGGGAGGATGGCTTATGCTGTTCCAACAAACTTCAAACCTCCGCGGCTTAACACAACAATGGTTTGTTTGCTTCATGCAAATTCCGCTGTAGATCCAGGCAACTGTTCAGAGCATCTCCTCTCCATGCAGTGACTCGGTCCACCAGGCTGGGAGGCTGCCGTTCTGCATAAAACACAGCAGAAAATGCAAAAGTGGCAGTAGATCTCACATTAATTAAATGCTTGGCTCAGAAGTAATCCACTACTTCCTCTCATAACCCCATTGGCTTAAACTAGCCTTATGGCTACAGCATGGAATTGTCATCCAACTGTGTGTCTGGAGAAAGAGAAAACGTTGTGGGAAGGCACTAGGAACCATTGCCACACATAGCTTCTCAGATTATGTATAGACAAGAGAAGGATGCCCTCTCTCAAAAGGGGTCCTAAAACTAGCTTAGGCTTCTAGTGATCTTAAACAACACTCACTATTCAACAGAAATATAATCCAAGTCATAACTGTGAGCCACGTATATAACTTTGAACTTTTTAAGTAGCCACTGAAAAATGTAAAAAGAAATGAGTAAAATTAATCTTAATAAATTGTATTAACCCAAATATATAAAAATATTATTTTGTCATCTAATCAATATATATATATATATATATTTTTCTTTTCTGCTAGAAATACTCTGCATTACTTTTTTCTTTCACTTCTCTTGAAGATTAAAATAAGATATATTTTCCCAGGAGTCATAGATACGTTCTGGTGCATAGAGACAGCAGCTCGGGGTCCGGGCCAGCCCCACACAGCTGAGCACAGGACTCACCCCCCTCCCCCCATGAGCATAGTAGGACAGCAGGCCTGGACACAGCACAGGTGACGTCCCTGGCTTCACCCCCAGGGAACGCCAGTAGCAGGGTCGGGGGCAAGCGGGGAGGGGGCAGGCAGGGGCCGGGCCTCTCCTGGCAAGCGACACATGCTGCGACTCGCAACTGAAGGCGGAGCCGGCTGGGGAAGGAAGGGGCTTCCTCCGAGGTTTTCCTTCGTAATCACCAAGCATAATAAATATAAATACCTCGAAAATAAGACTGATTTTAAAAGGGGGAGGAGGAGTTTAAAAAGGCAGGGAAAGCAAGATGCCATCTGATAAGTATATATATATATATATATATATATATATATATATATACTTATATATATATATATATAAGTCACCCAGGCTGGAGTGCAATGGCATGATTTTGGCTCACTGCAAACTCCACTTCCTGGGTTCAAGTGATTCTCCTGCCTTACCCTCCTGAGTGGCTGGGATTACAGGGGCGTGCCACCACACCCAGCTAATTTTTGTATTTTTAGTAGAGACAGGGTTTCACCATGTTGGTTAGGCTGGTCTCTAACTCTTGACTTCATGATTCACTGCCTAAGCCTCCCAAAGTGTTGCAATTACAGGCATGAGCCACCGCACCTGGCCTCAATCATTATTTTAAAATTAATTATTTTGCATTTTTGGTACTAAATCTTTAAAACCCAGTGTGTACTCTATACTGACAGCACATTTTAATTTGGACTAGCCACATTTCAAATATTCAGCCACCACACATGACTGTGGTGCTTGTTTTGATTTATGATTGTGCTTGTTCAGCACTGATTTGCCATACATTTGCATATGCAAATTATTTCCATTATTAAAACTAAGGCACTAAGGAGATATGCCTAGAGATTAAGTTGAATCATACAGCCAATAATTTGGGAGAAATCAAATAAAATACCCAGGTCACATGGCCCTTAAGGGACTGAGCCAGTATTCAGAACTATGTCTAACCCCAAAGACTGTGCTTTCTTAATACCTTGTCACACAGAACTTTAGAGTTGAAAAGAACAGATCAGAAACCGAAGGACTATTTAGTAAGCAATGATATCCTGCCTTAAAGCTTCATCGTTTTCCTTCTCCCTAGGGAAGAGTTTAATTGTATCCCCTCTATAATTAGGACTTTACAGAACCAGTATTTCATTTTGTACCTTAATACACAAATCATTCTCTTGCTCCTTAAATATGTTGCTTCTCAGGAATAAATGTGCAGGGGAGGAGCATGAGGAAAGAGAAATAGGGCAGGCCAGGCAGACGTTAAGAGCAGCCAAAAGAAGGAAGCCAAAACATAGAGGCTTAAAACAACGATTCCATTATAGCTCATAATTCTGTGGGTCAGAAATTCAGGAAGGGCTTGGATGATATTTTCTGTCCCACATGGAGGCCACTTGGGAGTTTAGATTAACTGATCTGGAGGGTCCAGGGTGGCTTTGGGCAAGGATGATGGGAAACTGGCCCAGTCTGGCCTGTCCAGCAGGGTGGCCTGGAGTCCCTTCCAGCATGACAGCCTCAGGGTAATGAGGCTCAGGGACAGCTCAGGGATGCAAGAGAGAGTGTCCCACCATCTGGCAGATGCTGCAAGGCTTTCTGTGGCCTAACCGCAGAAGTTCCAGAACACCACTTTCATCCCATTCTACCATTCAAACAAGTCATTTAGGTAGATTCAAGGAGAGTGTAATTGGATTTAACTTCTCAATGGGAAGAGTAGGAAAGAGTTTGGAGCCATCCTTAATGTACCACAACCAGAAAACAAGAACAGTAGCTTGGCTGGATGCAGTGGCTTATGCCTGTAATCCCAGAACATTGGGAGGCCAAAGCAGGAGGATCGCTTGAA
>NW_016107833.1:787805-825447 GCF_001604975.1 Cebus imitator
AAAAAAGAAAGAAAGAAAAGAAAAATTAACAATTAGCCTGGCATGGTGGCACACACCTGTAATCATAGCTACTCAGGAGGCTGAGATGGGAGGATCCCTTGACCCTGGGAGGTTAAGGCTGCAGTGAGCTACGATCACACCACTGCACTGCAGCCTGGGTGACAGACTGAGACCCTGTCTCAAGAAAAATAAAAAATACAAACAGTAGCTTAAGCAAGGTAAACACTTCTTTTTCTCTGGTAAAAACCGGGTTGGAAGCAGTCCAGAGTGGATTTGGACTTTCCAAGGACCTGGATCCCTTCTGTGCTCTTGCTCTGCTTTACTTGGGTAGCCCAGGGCAAGAGTTGGCAAACCACAAGCCCATGAGCCAAATTTGACCCATAGCCTCTTTTTGTAAATAAAATTTTATTGGCAAACAACCATACTTTCATTTAGGTATTTTCTATGGCTCCTTAGAGATGAGGACCTTCATCAGAGACTATATAGCCTGCAAAACTTAAAATATTTACTATCCAGCCCTTAACAGAAAAGGTTTGCTGTTCCTTGATCCAGGGCATGATCTGAAAATTGCCCATATTGTGTCTGCACACATGGGAGCTGCACGGGAGGCTGAGATACATCTTTATTCTGGAAGCCATGTCCCACCAATAATTGAAAGCTTGCTACCATAGATAATGGGAAATGCATACACCAGAGCCGACCTGAGGACTCTGCAATCCAGGCTCAGCTGCACAGTCAGTTTGGAAGTCTACACCAGCAACTAGAAGACCTTGCCACAAACAGGGCTAATTCAGGTGCCCAATTCATGTCCCAACTCTGTCCTGTCAGGCAACTAAGGTAGGGCACTGGGAATCCAGGGCCAGGTGGAGTAACTCCTACACAGTCAGTATGGGAGTCTGACAGCAGGTGGCTGGGTCCTGCCTGGACTCTTGTGGGATGGACGGTTGGGTAAAATCATTGCTGTAATAAAAGGGACAGAATCTCAGTGCAAAAGAGACTAGAAAAAATATTAGTTTCCCAGAGAGAGACTGGAATTCAGAGGGGGAGATGGAAGCCCATTTGATATAGTAGTGGTGAAGACGGAAGGTGGTCCCCAGTACAAGGAAGACACCTGGGCTATGAGGAGTGGAGCATAAGCTTGGAGCCAGATGTACGCATACCCAGAGGTTATGGTCAACATATCTCAAAATCTTTGCAAAGTCTGTACAGATCCTTAATAACTGAGGAGCAGAACCAGCGGTGGGCGGGGGCCCCACCTGGAGGAATGGGATTGTGGAGTCCTGGACAGAGGCAGTGCTCTACGGTGTCCCCATCCTTCCATTTTCCACACTTCCAGTTTCCTTTCACCACTTCAGAAAGAAAACAAAAAAAGTCCAGGAAGTCCAATGTTGCAAGTTTAGAAGCCAAGTCGTCATTAGTGTGAGTGAAATCAATATTGATCACAGACTAGCCCTTTTCAAGTTTCTTTGATATCTTCAAAAGCCCAATTATCCTGTTCCATCTAGAACATTAAGAAAAATACACCCAAAGAATAGTCTTTCAAGTACATTGCCACCATAGCTAGATGATTATTATCCTGACTATTAATTACTATGTGATTACTATTGTCATGATTTCTATGTTTTCCTGTGTGCCCATCCAATCCCACATCCAGCCACCACAGCCACTGCTGGGTTTTGCCTGGAAAACAGATGTCCACGTGCTGGTCTGAGCAGGCCCAGACACTAAAGGTAGCCTATCCAAGCAGAGCTGAGCGTGTTGGGGGACAACAGAACGGATGAGCCACAGGTGAGCCACAGGTGAGCAGGTTTATAGCTCTCAAGAGGATTGGAATGACAAGGCCTGAGAGCTTGCTGAAGAAGTGTAGTTTCATGAAAGCATTCACCCTCGTTATGCCAAGGAAAGCTCACCCTTGGAATAAAGAGAACTATGAAGAGTGCAATAGGGAAGAATAACCAGCCCCCAATGAAGAACAAAGACAACAAGCCATCATGATGATCGGGAGACAGCAATAAGATAGCCCTCAAAGCAATCCAGCCAGAAGTCGGTACATGCACCTAGACCTCATCTCTCACACCTAGAACCACACTTACATAACAGCAGACTTTTAAGACTCAGAGTTGCAATTAATAGGAAGTGTAATGAAAGAAGCAGTTCAGCACAGATAGAGAAAGAGGGAGCCCAGGAGGAAAAGTGGCTGAAAAGGCCCAAACACAGAACACACTTCCACATGGATGCAGCACACACAGAATACACTTCCACATGGACCCAGAACACCCAGAACACACCCCCACATGGATCCAGAACACACAGAACACACTTCCACATGAATGCAGCACACACAGAACACACTTCCACATGGATGCACCACACACAGAACACACTTCCACATGGATGCAGCACACACAGAACATACTTCCACATGGACCCAGAACACCCAGAACACACTTCCTTGTGGATCCAGCACACACAGAACACACTTCCACATGGATGCAGCACACACTGAACACACTTCCTCGTGGATGCAGCACACACTGAACACACTTCCACGTGGACGCAGCACACACAGAACACACTTCCACGTGGACGCAGCACACACAGAACACACTTACACGTGGATGCAGTGCACACAGAACACTTCCACTTGGACGCAGCGCACACTGAACACACTTCCATGTGGACGCAGCGCACACAGAACACACTTCCACGTGGACGCAGCGCACACAGAACACACTTCCACGTGGACGCAGCACACACAGAACACACTTCCACGTTGATGCAGAGCACACTGAACACACTTCCACGTGGACGCAGCACACACAGAACACACTTCCACGTGGATGCAGCGCACACTGAACACACTTCCACGTGGATGCAGCACACACTGAACACACTGTTACATGGATGCAGCACACATGGATCCAAACATACTCAGAGCATGCCTCCACACATTCTCCAACCTCCATGCAGACAGAGCCAACCCCTCCAGGGAAGGCTCCTTGCTGCCTATTACAGTTCAGATGTCCCCTACAGTGGTGAGCATTGACTGATCTTGAAGAGTTTGTGGGAAGTGGATGGCACAGTGTCAGTGTGGAGTGTCAGCTTAGGTGGAGGAGGAGCTGGAAGTTGGGAGCTCAGCCTGTGCCCATGGCATCCAACATCAGGGTTCAGAGGAGGCTGCAGGAAGGCCCTCGAGGACCCCAGAGGCTACAGCCAGAGAGGCACACAGGCAGGGTGGGGCCACAGCGGACTTTCTGATGGAGGGAGACAAGCTCCAGAGTAGGGGATAGTATGGGAATCTACAAGTGTGTTGCCAAAACAGATGATACACAGTAAAAAAAAGATGTGGGGAGGAAAGTTCTCGCATATACGCATTGAGGAAATTGGTCAAACCAAAGCAAAACCAAAGCTGCCGCAGAGGATGGAGCTCCCTTAGTGCCTGGGAGCCACATGGAAGCCCGTCCACGGCCTGCAGGTGAGAAAAGGTAAGCAGTGGCTTCAGGTGACACTGGGGAGGGACAGGGCATGAATCAGGGTAGACTAATAGAATAAACAACCACCAGATCTTGGGAGTTTGACCCAATAAAAGTGAATTTTTTTTCTGATATGGGTCAGTGGAAGAGGTGGGGTGAGGTGGAGTAGCTCCTCTCATAGAAGCACCTGGGCACCAGGGACCTTCACTGCTTCCACTGCTCATCTCCATCTTCACCTCCTAGAGTCCTCCACTGGGTCCTCTGCATTTGGCCAGCAAACGAGGGAAGGAGAGAACACAGAAGATCACATTCAAGAAGCTTTTTAAAGCCTAGGCCAGCAGGTGGCAGGACATTGGCCAAACCCAGCGACACAGCCCACCCAACTGCAGGGAAGGCTGGAAGCATGGTCTTGTCTCTAAGTGTAGGAGGAAAAGCACATGGAGCTGGAAAAGCACGTCATCGGAGACAAGTCAAAGCAGCTCCGAGAGAGCAGATGTGGCCAGAGAACATGAGAGAATAAAGGCCCTCATGTGGGAAGAGGCATCGTGGAGCAGGAACACTTCAAAGAACTTGAAGCAGGGGGGATCGGTTGGTGCAGGGCTAATGATTGTGACATGTTGGGACACTCAGGAAATCGCTTACAGATGCTTAGATAATGTTAGAAGAATGAGGTCCAAGATGTTCTTGAAGGAGCCAGTAAGCATGAAATAAACATCAAGAGAGGACCAGGGGTGGTGCCGCATGCCTGTAATCTGAGCCCTTTGGGAGGCCGAGGCAGGAGGATCACCTGAGGTCAGGAGTTCGAGACCAGTCTGACCAACCTAGAGAAACACCATCTCTACTAAAAATACAAAATTAGCCGGGCATGGCGGCACATGCTTGTAATCCCAGCTACTCAGGAGGCTGAGGCAGGAGAATCGCTTGAACCTGGAAGGTGGAGATTGTGGTAAGCTGAGATTGTGCCATTGCACTCCAGCCTGGGCAACAAGAGCAAAACTCTGTCTCAAAAAAAAAAAAAAAATCAAGAGAGAACAACAAACACAGAAGACAGAGTGCAGTCCCCTGTAGTATGGGCTTCTGTGTGTGGGATCTGCGTAGAGAGTCACAGGCAAGGCACAGCTGCTGCTGACTGGGGGCTCCCAGAAGAGGCAAAAACGGAAGAGCTGATGGCTCCATAGAGAGACAGGGGAACAAAGTTCCTGGCCACTTCCAAAACTCAACATTGGCAATCGAGACTGTAGAGACTGGGAGGTGGCACAAAAAGGTCTGTGCAACCACGTGGCCCATGCATCTGCAGGCTCGAGCACCCAGCACCTTGCAGGGTGCCTCCCGGCAGTAATCCTCATGTGCGTCGTATGGAGCCTTCCTGTCCATAAACTCCAAATGTCGTTTTTCTCATAGTCTGAGAACAACCTGGAAAGGATCAGGGACCATGCCTAAAACTAATAACCTGAAGGAAGTCATGGAATATTGCAATTGCTATGTCCATTTCTTGGGAAAGCTCAATCGGAAATAGACACATCATCCCCTTCTTGGAAAGTCGATTGATCCAAACCACCTCAGATGGAAATGATTTCTCAGGATATGTCTATGGAACATTTTCTGTCTGCAGCATCTCAAAACTCCCAGATAATTTAAGAGCAATTAACAGAATCTTCCCTGTGATTCTAGTCCAAATCTCAAAGCTTGTCTCATCCAATGTTGAAAATAGAACTTCCAAAATCCAGTTTTCAGAAGTTTCCATGTGGGTAACAGTGACCAAATCAAGACAACATCTTGAAACTTGGGGAAGACACTAAGCTCTGTCTGTCTGCCAGCCAGTGTGCTGTGCCCTCAGGGAGAGTGGGGCTGAAAGCCCCTGTGTACCACAGGCTTCTGGCCCTTTGGAGTGGCATGGCGCTTTGAAGGCACCTAAAGAGGGCCAGGCCTCTGGTGCTTTTCTGATTATGGTTCCCATTCTTACAAGAGCTGTTTCTTCTTCAGCTGCCATCATGCTGTCATCACACCACAAAATGAGATTCCAGAAGTGAGCAAGCGAGATCCAGTTTCCAGAATGAATCCCCATCTCATTCATTTGCAATCTGCAGAACTCATACAAGCTAAACAGCACGAACTGAGATACACTCCTGGTCTACATACCAGGGGTTCTCAACTGCAGGCAACTTGGGCAACGTCTGGAGACATTTTTATCTGTCACTACTGAGGGGACGCTACCGGCATCTAGTGGGGATTATCACTCCAGTGACTTGCTGGGGGAATTTTTGCTTCCCAGGCCCACAACACTCAGCTCTGTAGGGTCAGAGGCATTGGTCCCCCAAGGGCATACTTTCCCCAGGAGAGCAGAGCCAGGGTCTCATTGAGCTATAGCACAACAGCCACCTGGGCACTCTGGGGTCCTCATGTGTAAGGAAAGGAGCCAGCATCTTTTCCGTGATTGTCAGAGGGAGGCTGGGCTGCCATGACACACAGTGGCAGGCATGAGTCCACGTGGGTTCCAGGGGACTCTTGTTGGCACCCTCTGCATGCCCTTACCTAACTGTGACCATACATGGGCACATGCAGCAAACCCAGCTTGAGGAAGACACGGCGACCGGGACTTCAGGAATGAGAGTCTGAGTCACGCCACCAGGGAGGTCACCAAGACAGCAGCAGCGGTGTCTGGCAATGAGGGAACTCTGGACTGAAAGTGGATCTATGGCACTGTGCCAGGATTGCCAGTTCAGTCCTGACACCCACTGCAGTAGAGGGGTGCTCCCTAGAAGGAAAGGTGCATCCTAACCATGGAGGAGCTGCAGCTGCTTCCTGAGATGCATGGAGAAGTGTGGCACGTGGCCGGGAGGTAGACCATGCAAGGCCATCAGAGGCAGAGGTCAACCTTCAAGGAAAGACTTGCTGTCCCATGGCAGGAAGGATGATCCTCAGGCAGCCTTGGGGTCCACCTGGGCTGCAGAGCGCTGCCTCAACTGAGGTCATGCCCACATCAGTGACTGAGCAAGGCAGGGCTGTAACTGACATCCCAGAATGGCTCTGGTGGTCAGCATTGGCTCTGGTGATCCCCTCCGGTGAGCTGAGGCTTCCTCAGGCCTACATTACCATTCAGCTTTTTCTTCTGCTCAATCTCATTTCCTCTCTGTTCTTTCCACAGGAGCTAATCTTGCACCCCAAGCTCCATCTCAGCATCTGTTCCCAGATCACGCAAGCTGCAGCACAAGCCACTGAATTTTGTATGGGCTGCTGTTCCCCCAGTAGCTTCTCATCAGGGGTGTGGGAATTGAGGAGGGGCGTTCTATCTACAATGCCCATTCTGTCCCCAAAATTGCTATTTATTGACAATTAATGATAACTAATCACCTAGGACAAGACAAGAGAGGTGCCACAAAGCTGTCTGCAGCCTAAGATGCATGTATGGAAGGGCTACAGGGAATGTTTTCCAGACACCCATCCTAAGACGTTGATGGGGGCAGTGTGGGGGTACATTTTTTTCTGTAAAGGGCTAGATAGTAAATATTGCCAGCCTTGCAGGCCACCTGGACTCTGCTGCAACTCTTCAACCCTGAGGCTGCGGCACAAAAGCAGCCACAGGCAACAAGCAAGGTGATAGCAGGGCTGTGCACCGCTTCATACACCAAACAGATCCTGTCTGCAGAATGTAGTTTGCTGACTCCCTGTCTCTTTGAACAACTGTTTAGACAGAGAAAGTGCAGACCCACTGCATGAACATGAGCTCATCTTTTTCAACGCTTGCTGCTATGAATCTTTTCTTCTCCTCTGCCTAGTGCCTCCTTTAGGGAACTTCCCATCCCGAAGAGCATCCAGCCTCCTCGCTTTATAGGATGTGGGCAGGAGAAGTGACTTTTCAGTGTTTTTTGATTACAACTCACAGTAAGAAATACATTTCGTTTTGCAACCCAGGAGACACATACACTACTCAACATCTATAATACGATTTCAAAACATTAGTGGACAATGTCCCCAATATTTGAAATCAATTCAATAAGGTACTGAATTGCAGTGTTTGAATGAATTAATGAGAGGAACAGAATAGAATACAATAGAGTCGAAAATATGCAAAATAGGTAGAAAAGGCAAGTACTATTTCATGAAATTTTTACTGAGGTTGTATGTGTTTATAAAATATGTGCATGCATTTATTAACTCGTGTTTGTGTGTGAGTATAATACCAGGGTAGGATGTAAAATGTATTTCTTCGGGTAAGTCATAGTCAAAAAGCTTCAGAAACACTAGCCTATGGCAATCTCCCCCAATGTGCTGTGTCCCAGGGGTGACACTAACTAGGAGCAGACTTGCTTACAACCTGCGCTTGAAGGATCCACACAGCCAACTGGATTGCCCATTATCCGGCCATACTTGTCAAGGCAGCTTCTCAAAAATACTCCTTCTCTTCAAAACATTTTCTTATCCTTTTGAGTTTTCCAACACTCTTTTCTGGCCTCTCTTCAGTGGACTTTTATGACTGCAGTTGCCAGTGGAGGGCTCAGGTATCAGCCGCAAGGCCGGCTGTGATTTCATTCATGCTTAATTACTTCAAGCTGCCTGTTGCTTGCAAGCATTCCATGTGCTGGCCTATGTGTCCATCTCTCAGGCCCCAGGGCTTAGGAGAGCCCTTTGGGTCACACTCCAAATGGAAGGGTCTCACATTGACTTCGGAGCCTTCTTCGCTGAAGTGTTCTCTCCCCACCCTAACCTTGTCAGGCCAGGCCTATGTCTGAGCAGATGAACAATAGGTGGAAAAGTGACTGTCTCCTCCAGACTTGGGAGGTGCTTCTGTGTAACCCTGGAAAGTGCACACTTGGGACGGCTCTCTGTCCCTGCCCAAGGCTGGCAGATGCTTACACATGCCCCAAGTGCTGAACATATGCCCCTGGACATCAGCACATGGGCTCAAGACTTACACTCACTGGAAACACTGCCTCCCACCACTTCATCTCTGACCCTTGATCAATGCCTAAGCAATGCCTCAAATGGGTGCTCAATGTTTCTATGCATATGGCAGGGAACAGGTGACCACTAGGGAACCAGCAAACTACCAGAAAAGGGCTTTTCCTCATCAAGGATAGCTCTCAGATTCCCTCCTGAAAGGGCAACGAATGGAACAGCTGGAAGCTGCAGAACTGTTTGTGGCCTGGATCTGTCTAATCACACCTTACTTGAATGTGATTAGCGTCATTTACGTCAGGGGCACCTTGTGTTGTTAATGAGCATGAAGGCGTCTAAGAGCACCACCTAACTGACTTAAGCACATCTCAATTCCTACTGAGATGCCAGAGATAAGACAATATTGCATCACTCTTCCTTCCCTTTTCATTCCCTTCTCTTATTTTGATAGGACCTCAATTCAAAATGCCTTGAGCAGGCACACTTAATCTTAATGTTCATTGCAAGAAGTGGATGCAAGAGAGACTATCTGTGCCTCACCAGTTAAAGTGAGTGGTCCACTCATGAAAGCTATGAATAGAAATTTCCCATGTTTCCAAATTACCTTTGTTTCCCTCACACTTACTGCTCAGGTCAGAGCTTTTGATCTAAATACCAACTCATCATTAAAAATTGTCACAAAAGGAGCTGAGCACAGTGTCTCATGCTGTAATCCCAGCACTCTGGGAGACCAAGGCAGGTGGATCACTTGAGGTCAGGAGCTCAAGACCAGCCTGGCCAACATGGTGAAACCCCATCTCTACTAAAAATATAAAAATTAGCCTGGTGTGGTGATACATGCTTTTCATGCCACCTACTAGGGAGGCTGAGGCAAGAGAATCACTTAAATTCGGGAGGTGGAGGTTGCAATGAGCTGAAATGACACCATTGCATTCCAGCCTGGGTGACAGAGTGAGACCAAAGAAAACAAATCAAACAAAAAAAGGCACAAAATGAAGTAAATAATGATTTTTCATGCAGGGTAAATTTGTTAAGATGCACAGACTCAATATTTGCATATTCTCTTCCTGAAACCAGACATAATGACCCATCTGAAGAAGGACAGCAGGGACAAAATCTCTCTTGCCCTCATGGCAACCCTGATATGCAGCACAGTGTCCCTTCCTGAGTTAAGAGCTTGGTGCTTTTCCCATGAACAGGCAGCTGTCCAAATGGAACCTCGGACTGACCTCTGTGCCCAGATCTAAAATACAAGGAGAGAGACAGCCTGAAATTGATGCCTAAACATTCACTCCTGACACAACATCCACAGTCAACATCAGTAAGCATGCTTGGTTTCGGCAGGCTGCTGTTTAGGATTCACACGTTTTTAGATTCTGCAGTGAATATTTAGGTCTGGTTCTTGGAAGTCAATAAATGCTTGGCATCTAGATGTTTTTCTTCTTCATTTTCCTAAGGGAAATTATAATAATAACATAACCTTAGCAAAGCTGGTGACACTCCCCCTTCCCAACCCACCAAAAATAATGTGCAATAATGTGAGGTCTCACCCTGGAGAAATGCCAGAGCAGCAGAATGACTGGCAGTGGGAGCAGCCCAGAGCTGCCTGGTGCCCATCCCGGGTTCATGGAGGCAGCCATGCAGCCAGCTGGTCTTCATGGCACTTGTCTGTAGAACTGAGCCAAATGGCACTAGCAGGGAGAGGGCCAGAGAAGGCATCTCTGCCTCCCTCCATGACAGCATCAGGGCTCCATAGTACCAAGGCCAAAGGGCCACTGGCTCCAGCAGTCACCTTTTATGAACATCTGTACCTCAGATCTATCTTCTTTTTGTTTTTTTTTATTGTTTTTTTGTTTTTGTTTTTTGAGACGGAGTATCACTTTTGTTGCCCAGGTTGGAGTGCAATGGTGCAATCTCAGTTCACTACAGCCTCCATCTCCTGGGTTTAAGCAATTCTCTTGCCTCAGCCTCCAGAGTAGCTGGGATTACAGGCACCCACTACCACACCTAGCTAATTTTTATTTTTATTTTTTGTATTTTTAGTAGAGACAGGGTTTCCCCATGTCGGCCAGGTTGGTCTCAAACTCCTGGCCTCAGGTGATCTGCCCGCCTCGGCCTCCCAAAGTGCTGAGATTACAGGCATGAGCCACTGCACCCGTCTGCCAGCTCTGTCTTCTTAAAGCATATTCCAGTCACTGGCGAGGTAATTCACAAGGCAGGCCCTGTGAGGGCTACTCAGGGCTTCTATAGCATGCACTATAGATGAGGGTGATAATATTGACCTTACCACATTGTTGGAAGAGGAGTAAGTGTGCACCTGGCACATAAAAACACCCAATAGATGGGTAGTCCTCCCAAGAAGGAAACTGCACTGTCATTGGCATGTCCATGTGAACTTGTGCATCAGGTGACTTTCTGCTTTCACAAGAAGGTCTGTGCAGAACGAGAACCTTAGCAAGGTATTTATCAGGACGGAGTTGTCAGCTCGGATCTCTTGGCATGACTTTTGGCTTGGGGCTCAGGAGGGAGGTTGCTGTTGGCAGGAGAGGGGGACGAGGGCATATGGGTGGGGTGAGGGAAAGTGGAGGATAAACTTGATGTACTCTAAGTGTTTTTTCCCATGCTGGTTACATGGGGAAGGGGGAAGCAGGCTCCAGGAGGAGGGGCAGCAAGAACATAGCATGGGGTAACCAGGCCTCAGAATTTTTCACAGTTGGACTTGGGAGAGGGCACCAGTGTTATAAAGGGAAGAGGGTGCCAAGTCACATAGCTGGGCAGAGGCCAGAGAGGGGAGCTCTTAGTGTTGGGCCAATGTGGGAGTTAAGGGCCAGGGCACGGGGAAGCAAGGGCTGTGAGTCAGGGATATTTTCCAATCACAGATCTGGGGAGAAAACAGAGCTGGCCTGCGAGGGCTTCTCAGGGCTTCTATAGCATGTGCTATGGATAAAAATCACATAGCTTGATGTTTATTTTGCACGGAAACTGAAGCCAGTAGTCCCATCTCACAAGGAAAAGTTGCAACTCAAACTCAGTTGTATCCATTTAAATCTAACAACTCACAGCTCGTTCATAAATTAGTTAATTAAACAAAATATAAATTATCCAGACAAAAATTTGAGTCACAGCTTAATTTCCAGCTTTCAGTCACACAGTCAAAAACAAAGTGTGTTTGGATCTGAACACAAGGTTCCAATATTGGGCCCCGAAATCATAATGCCCTTCATGACTTCATTATCTGTCAGGGAGAGGCTCAGAGAAACAGCAGAAGCTGGTTGTTTGTCGCCACTGCATTGTCTGAACAATATCAGCACTTAAGTCACGCTGGGCTCGAAGGGCTTTACTTTTGCATAAGTAGAGAATGCTGGTGAACAGTTTGAAAATAAGAATTCTCTGGGCTTCCTAAACACAATGGCTGCTGTTAAGTTGAATTTATTTATCAGGCCACAGTGACGAAAATGAAGAATCAGGAACTAAAGAAAGTAAACAACAAGGAAGAGAAATACTCTTGTTATAAAATCAGTTTGTGTCCTTTAGACAGTTTATGGGGAGTGGGAAATGGAATCGTTCATATGCTCAGTGCACAGGTTTAAACTATTGATACCTCTTGCGATGTCACAAAGTGAGAGACTTGGGATATGTGAAAGCTGATGCTCTCCCCAGGGACCATGGACAACAAATGCCCAGGCAGGAAAGTGCACCTCGGGAGACTCCAGGAATATACAGAGGACCCCTTGGCATAACTTTTGGATAAAACCAACTTTGTAAATTCAAAGTGACTTGCTCTTTTCCCTGGGGCATGGCTGGCCCCCAAGGGTGTCTTCCTATCAGTGGCTTGAATCATGCTGTGATAAGGGCCTCTGTCACCCCACAGATGTGAAAGCTCTCTCCTAACTCAAACATCAGCCAAACATCCCAAGCTGCCCTGCAGATCCAGCGACTCGGATATGTGAGGAGTCGAGCCAGCTGGATCAATCAAGTCAGGAAGAGACTTTGGCCTTTTGAAAAATAAACCCCCCTGCCTACCTCAGTTTATTCGGCTGAAACAGACCAGGGTGAGTCTCACAGTGTCTTCTCCTATTTGGCTACTTTAGCCTGGAGGACTCACACAGGTCAACCCATCTGAACACGTGAAAATAGTTCCCATTTAAGCAACCTCAGTTTCACTTTTATAATCCCCACAAAGTCAATATAGACACTCAGGCTAGATTCTACTCAGTTCCAACATTCAACACATCACTCACCTGGTGTGAAAGGAGCCCAGGTTAATATCTAGCTAATATGTGCCCTGCTGAATTTGCCCTATGACTAACTCTTTTATGTGCTTGCTTCTCGTGAGCTGAAAACTAAACAGAAACTATTTGCAAAGTGCAGGGGCCTGAACGGGTGGCTCTCTCAGCAGGGGGTGGGGCCCCACAAATCTGGGGACTAGGTTGTCAGCTCGGGCCCATTTAGATTTCCTGTCAGCTTTCCTCCGGCTTTTGCACAAATTCTATATTCCACCGACTATAGTCTCCCAGCCTCCTAGCCTCAAATCACTTTGGGAAGCTGTAAAGACTCATCTCGGACCTGGGTCTGTGTTGTTATTTCCTGCATAAAAATGGGGGTAGGGGAGAGAAAAGAGAGACGTTTTTGTACTGTGTCAGAGTTTGTAAAGTGACACTTGGGTAAGTCTGTGGGGTTAGAGTTATTCAGAGCAAAGGCATTCTGTGAAGGAAGCATTTTACAACAGATTGAGTAACAAATTCCAGCCCTATGTCTTCAGGGCTGTGTCTTCAGGGATGATTTTTCACCTGAAACTAAGAGCTGTAGCTCAGCTTCCTCCTGGGCAGCTCCACTTCAGTTCAACAAGCCCAAAGCCACCTGACTACCTGCCTTCTGAGGGCCCCTCTCACTCCTAGATGGGTCTGCCATTGGCCCAGGGCTTCAAACCGAGAGTCTGCCTCCCCTCCCATCAGTCACCAAATATCACCAAGGCAGCTTCCCCACTGCTCTTCACCCCTTTCCACTCTCCCACCACCCTGCTGCTGCCAGTGTTGATGGGCCCGCATCCTCTTCCCCTGCAACAGAGTAACAGTCCCCTCGCAGGTACCCCTGCTTCCAGTTCATCCGTCCAATCCTCGCTCCGCACTGCAGTCAAGGGTGAGCTGGCTGAATCAAAAACTCTTCTCAAGTCATTCCCTCTTTGCAGGGCTGCCAGGCCTGCGGGGAATGTTGTCCAGTTTCCTAGTGGCACAACTGAGTCAGGGATGAGGATTCTGGAGAAGGCTGAGATTTGAGAATTATGAGTCAGCTCCTTGGAAAAATTGAGTTTGAATTGGCTTGAATCATCCTGGGAAAGATGTCACGTGGGAAGTAGATAATCTATCTACAGCTCAAAAGGGATGCAGAGGCTGGAGATGGGCCCTGGATAAGCAGCCCTTATCTCTAGCTCTCTCTTCCATAGATCCCGCTGACTGCACCATACTTCAGACACACTGGCCTCCTTCCAATTCCACAGGCCCTTCGTGCCCTCGTGTAATGGAGCTTTACAGATGGAGACCCACAATGAGAGACACTCTCCAGCCTCCTTACACGCTTCGCCTGCCGATCCTCTACTTGTCCTTCAGGACTTGCTTTCAACAGCAACCCCAACAGGATGTGCTCCAAAGCACCTGCACTTGCCGCCAGGGTCACAGTGATCCTTCGTGCTGAGATCAACTATCTCCTGTCTTTTCCCACTACTAGACTCCGAGATCCAGGGTATGTGCCCAGTAAATATCTATTAAGCAAAAGAATGATGAATTGTTTAATTATTTATCTACAGGATCAAGAAGCTCTGTAAGCCTCAGGAAAGATAAATATAAATAAATGCATACCTAGACATATCATCTTAAAACTGCAAAAAACCAAAAGACAAAAAGAAAATCTTAAAAGCAGACAGAGAAAAAAAGTTCGAGTACCTTCAAGTGACTGACAGGTGATATTCAACAAAAAAACAACAGAAGGCACCAAAGAATACAACGGTATATTCCTACAAAGGACAGAAGGAAATTAGCTGCAAACCTAGTAACACACTGTGCATGGAGAAAAAGTGCTTCAAGAATGACAGTTAAAGAAAGAGGCCAGGTGCAGTGGCTCACATCTGTAATCCCAACACTTTGGGAGGCCAAGGTAGGTGGATCACCTGAGGTCGGGACTTCAAGACAAGCCTGGGCAACATGGTGAAATTCTGTCTCTACTAAAAATACAAAAATTAGTCAGGCCTGGTGGCTTGCACCTGTAATCCCAGCTACTCAGGAGGCTGAGACAGGAGAATCGCTTGAGCCTGGGAGGCAGAGGTTGCAGTGAGCCACAATCACGCTGCCGCACTCCAGCCTGGGCAACAAAAGAGACTCCATCTCAATAAATAAATAAATACAAAGTTAAAGAAAGACATTTCTATACCAATGGAAGCTAACATATGCAAGTTGCAAGCTGGACTCATACTAAGTGAAATCCTAACAGGTTTTCTTAAGGAAAGGCCAGAGATAGTGAATAGTAAATATATGGGTGCACACAGGTGAATGTTGGATGTACAAAATAGTACTTATTTATGTCTGAACAGAAGGGAAGAGAGGCAGTTCTCTTAAGTCAGAAGACATAGGCATTAGTTATGAAGCTTGGACAGGAAAGGCGAAAAGAAAAACACATTTATTGAGAAATTATTATTTTCCAGTTTTTTCTACCACCTGATTACTATTTCTAACGAATGAGACTTCAGTTTCCAAGGATTTTTAACACACTGTAACCTTACAAGACAAATTTCTACAAAATCCCACTGATTCTTAAACCCATTGATTCTGCACAGAGGGAAAGCTAACCACCTGCCTCCCGGCCAGCCCTGAATCCCCAGTGGATGTTTCTCTCCCCTTTCTTCCTCCCAGAGGAGGAGGAGGATTCCTTCCTTCCAGGAGGACTGGAAACCGAGAGGAGTCTGACTACTTGATCTCCTGCTTTTCCTTGGATCTGGTGATGCTTTCTGCTCTACAATTTTTCATTTTTCATTTCTTCCCCGTTGTCAGTATTCACAGTGTATCTATCCACAGGTCCTTTACCTAGAAGGGACCCTCATGGTCCCCTGTCCTCACTGTTTTCATAAAGTAGGAGACTTAGCCTCAGCTGGGTGAGCACTTCAGGTCACTGATGAAGTTAGTGTCAGGATTTAAGCTAATGTAAATAGTTGCCGTTAGCAGACTATTACGTGTCCGATGTGCTTAATATACACATCTCATTCATTCTCTCCACTGTGTAATCAGAATATGGTAGGTCATGCTGGAAACAAACAACCACCAAGTCCCAGTGGCTTCACACCACAAAAGTTTATTTCTTACCCATGCAAAGTCCCATGGAGGTCTGGGTGACTCTCCACAGCTGCTGGCCGTCATGGGATGGCTCAGGGATCCTGGCTTAGGGCACCTGCATGTCTCCTGAGCGCCCATCATTCCCATGGCAAGGGAAGAGTAAGGTGTAGGCATGACACCCAAATAAAACTCTTTTTGGTTAGCCTGAAGAAGTCACATGCTCACGCATACTTCAGAGGGCTGGGAAAATGGCTTCCCTAAAAACTAGGAGCTGAGGTGCTGAAAGGCATTTCTTCAGTCCAGGATGACCCCGTGTTAATGCTGACTTTAATCATCTTGACATTCGGCATTCTGGAAGCACTGCCTCTGAATTATTCCCAACACCTCTAAAAAAGAAAACAAATTTTTATGAAAAAAAACTCACTAATGCTTAAAAGTTTACAAACCTGAAATCTATCCTTGACTCCTCTCTTTCTCTCTCTCCTTAACCATGCACATCTGAGTCATCAAAACACCACTCCATCTCCTCAGTCCTCTGGGGCGTGTCCCCTTCCCCGATGCAGCTGCCCTGGCCAGGCCCCCTCTCCCGGACTCATCTCCTGCCCTGATCCAGCTGCAGGCCTAGGTCCATTCTCTGCACTGACTCCAGATTGGTCTTTCTGAATACCAGAACTGGTGACATCCCCTCTTATGCACCCCCTGACTTCCCACAGCCTCTGACACCAAACCGCACACAGAGCAAAGGTCCCCCATGAGGAAGCTCTTTTCTTCCTCTGCCTCATCATCACCTTCCCTTCCCCACCCTCGCCATGCTTCGGCATCCCAGACACTCGTTCTCCAAACCCCAACGCTTGGAGAAACACCTCCCTCACATTCACATATTTGCCCTGGGCCTCACCTGCCTGATGAGCTCCTGCTCACTATGTAACTGGCAGCTCAAAGTCCACTCCACGGAGCCAGCTCCTCCCTCTCCCCATCTCCCGTGTTATCTGAAGTCCTCAGTCCTACTCAACTCCGCATCCCTGGGGTCTAGCAGAGTGTCTGACCAAGTGTTTTATGATGTTTATTGGCAGGATAATAAATGAATACTAACTCTTCCACTCGGCATTCAGAGGCTGTATCCCCAAGAATGTGGATCCTTAACAGCTGTTAATAAAAATAGTCATAAAGAAAGTACCATGCATATGGTGCTTATCTTATGCTAGGTACTGGGCTAAGTGCACTGGCATGTACTAACTCATTTAATCCTCCTTACAGCCCTGAAAGGAAGCACTGTTTATTATCCCTCTTTTCCTAATGAGGAAACTGAGCTCTGATTGGCAAAGTGACTTGTCCCAGGTTACACTGTTAGTAAGTGGCCAAGCTGAGATATTGACTCATGTATTTCCCCTTCCTGGCTCCAGGAAGAGCCAGGGCCTGTTCTCTGACGGCCTGTCAGGGTCCACAGAGAAGACCCTGTGCTGGAGGGACTCCGTATTCCATACTGGACCTTGGCATGCACCTGTCTCCTGGAAACAGGGGCTGGTGAGTGCCCTCCAATCCATATGCCACGGCCTCTAAACCCAGAAGTGACAATGGTGGTGTATTTGGCTGTAAGAGACTGTCTTACCCTATCACCTCTTAGGTTAACCATAGGGTGTGCCAAGGAGATATTCAAAGTTCATGAGAAGGCCAGGCACAGTGGCTCATGCCTATAATCCCAGCACTTTGGAAGGCTAAGGTGGGTGGATTACTTGATGTCAGGAGTTCGAGACCAGCCTGGCCAACATGATGAAACTCCATCTCTACTAAAAACACAAAAATTAGCTAGGCATGGTGGAGTGCGCCTATAGTCCCAACCACTAGGGAGGCTGAGGCAGGAGCATGGTGGAGTGCGCCTATAGTCCCAACCACTAGGGAGGCTGAGGCAGGAGAATCACTTGAACCAGAGAGGCGGAGATTGCAGTGAGCCAAGATCGTGCCACTGCACTCTAGCCTGGGCAACAGAATGAGACTCTGTCTCACAAAATAAATAAATAAAATAATAAAGTTTATGAGAAAATAATTCAGCCTCCATCTAGTAATAATAATAACAGCAGAGAATCCTCTGAGGACACACATGGATTAATTCACATAATCTTTATAACAGCTGCTAGGGAGTAGATGCTACTACTCACCCTATTCTAGTGGTGAAGGAGATAATTCAGATAATACATGGCCTTCCCAAGGTCACCTTGTTACTGGTGGAGAGCCTTGACTACAAGTCATACAGATTGTTGTCATTTTGAACAAAGAATTGGACAAAACACACAAAGCAATGAAAGAATGAAGCAATGAAAGCAGATATTGAAACCAAAGTACATTTCACAGAGTGGGGACAAGCGCAAGTGAGCAGCTCAAGAGTGCTGGTTACAGAACTAATTTTCTGGGGTTACAGAATTTTCTTAGAAACCTCTAGAGGTTTCCCATTGGTTGCTTGGTGACACTTATGCAAATGAAGACTTAGGCCTGCAGTCAGTCTGATTGGTTGCAGGAGAGGACCAATCAAAGATACTTTCCAGTTTTCATCTGCCTTGCAGTGGAAATGGGGATGGTTGCGAAGGGAGTACCTCTGATCCTTTTACTTGGTATGTGGAATGGTGAGGTTTTACCTTTTGATTCAGTCCTAGGAAGTCAGTGAGAATTGGCCTTAGGTTCCCTGCTTCTAGACTCTATTTTCCTGCCTCAACTTGACACCTTACTGGAGGCCAGGGATTCCAACGCAGACATTGGCTGCAGAGGGTGCAAGTGATCTGGCCTCTCTAGGACATTGGGCTGGGTTACTGCAGGCTGCCTGTGCACCATTTCTCAGATCCACTGGGGCCACACTTCCTAGCTCACCACCTGGGCCTTAGAGCATCCATCCTCCTTTCCCTTTGAAGCTCAGAGCTTTGTGGGCCTTATGCCTCCTGCAGTCAGTTGTGCCCCAGCTTCTCTATGCATACACCTCCATAGGTAATCAGTCCCCCTTCTTATAAAGCAAGCCAAGTCTGCATTATCTGATCACTTATATTGGGCCCATTCAGATGGCCTTCCCAGGGATTCCTGGTCAAAGAGGCCCGCTGTCTTCCTAAGGTCATCAGAAATAAGGCTGGAGATTGAGAGTTACCCCAGCCTGTGTCCAAGGAACTTTCCACCACCTCTAGTCCGTTTTATGCCAAACTGATGTGATTTGAAAGGATCTGTCAAAGCACACATGTGGCTTTCATCAGCTGGCTCCCTAGAATGAAGGAACGGGTCAGGAAGAAGTCTTTCACTGGGTACATACCCCATGGGTTGGAACCCCCAGCTTTCCTTTAGCTGGGAAGGGTGGCATCTGGAAGGAGTCCACTCCGCATTTTATTAGAACACTCAGTCACCTCGTTAAAAGCCCCAGAGAGGCAGGAAGAGTGGATGGTAGTTATCAGGTCCATCCACATTGATCACAGGCCTTCTGTATCCATCTTAATATGCCTTCCTGGCCCTTAATACAGCTGATGACTAAACAGACTTGAAATGAATTTTAACTCTGTTTTCTAGCACTTATGGAAGACATGAATCATAATCATATTTTCTCATTATTATCTCTGAGCAACTAGACATAGAAGAAACCAAAGTTATGTCAAATAGCCCCCAAGTTTTCATGATCTTTTGGGAAACATGAGTGACAGTAGTTAGGACCATGTGCGTTTTCTCTAACAATAGATAGTCAGGTGATGCTGAGATGCCCTTGAGTCCCCAGGGTAAAATGGGAAACAGAAAATGGGAATCAGCACCTCAGTGACACCTTACCACAGAAGCAAGTGTAACTTCTTAATCCTCTTATCCCATAATGTCACATCAAATCATAAATTAGAAATAATATGAATGTGGGCTACTACCTCTCATGGTCACAAAAGTATATTGGAGACTGGATTGTTTTCCAGACCACCCCTGCCTGAAGACATGACAATTTCTGTTTTAGGACTACTTTGTTCACATTTGTTTTGGGGATAGGTAGAAGGGAAAGAAGCTTAGGAAAAGACAGCTATCCTTCAGTGGCGTTACTGTAAAAATCCCCTAGAGGAAGTGTCTCTTCTTAGGTATTTAGAGGCAAGAGACTCTCCTTAGGCGCCTCCACATTCTTGATCTTGCCAGCCCACATATTCATACACAAAGCAAGCCTGCTGCCAAGCCTTCCCGCTGGAATATGGAGAATGGGAAAAGAGGATATTGGCAGGCCTTGGACAAACATCATCACAATATTTTTGTCAAAGCTCACCAATAGGTGTGGTTAGTTAACCCACCTCTAGATTAACAGGCACATAAAAAGTTCATTATGTAAAACATATTGATAGGAAGTGGGGGAAGGGAAATACTGGGTAGAGAAAGGCGGGTCACTGGGTGGGCTCCACTCCCAGGGGCCTAGGTGAGGACAGGCATTTCCTGCCCGAATGTTGCATTTCCCGAGACCACTCTGGCCTGCCACGCCCCCATCTGGGGCCTATAAAAACCTGAGACCCTAGCTGGCAAACACAGAAGCAGTTGGAAGTCGTGGGGAGCGCATTAGTAGAAGGAGACACAAGTGGCTGGTCGTCGAGCTGACCGGCGGAAAAGGAACTGGCAGGCTGGCAGGCCATTGACCAGTGGAAGGACACATAGTTTGGACAGAGCAGTCAGAGAAGAGCCAGGCTGCTGAGCAGTCTGAGTCCAGGGGAAAACATCTCCCTTCTGGCTCTCCCATCTGCTGAGAACTACTTCTACTCAATAAAACCTTGCACTTATTCTCTAAACCTGCATGTGATCCAATCCTTCTAGTACACCAAGGCAAGAAAGCCCAAAATACAGAAATCCCTCTGTCCTTGTGATAAGCAGGGGGGTCTAATTGAGGTGGTTAACGTAAGCCACCTATAGCAGCTAAACTAAAAGAGCACCTGTAACACACGCTCACTGGGGTTTCAGCTGCAAACATTCACCCCTCGACACTGCTGTGGGGTCAGAGCCCCACATCCTACCTGTCTGTATGCTCCCCTAGAGGTTTGAGCAGCCAGGCACAGAAGAAGCAAGCCATACCTCCTTTCCTGGTACAATTTCAGATACATCTTTTACCATACTTTGTTTTGCAGGCAATCTTGACTTCACTTTAACAATTATAGGAAGGCGTTTTGGAAGAACCAGTAGCCTTTAAGTGCCGTCCTATAGTAGAAGAAATAAATTTGGCCTTGTCTCCAGTTGCTGGCACAGAGCTCCTAAACCCCTTGGAATTTCCTGTGTGGTAGGAGTGTCTTCTGTTATTCAAGAGGCCCTTTCCCTCATGTGGGTGTTTATGCTGAAGAGATGTGGTCCTTAGATAGCCCCAGGATAAAGCTGGTGGACAGAAAGACCAGGTGATGAGAGAAATGGGACTTACAGCCCCATTCATGACTCCCAGAAGAGGGTGGGGGCTGAAGATTAAGCTCTATCAAGCTCTTGAGCATCGGAGATTTGATGAGCTTCTGGGTTGGTTAACATGTTGGGGTTCAGTGGGGGTGGCACACCCACAGGGCATGGAGGCCCTGAGACCCTTCCCCAATCCTTGCCCTATGCATCTCTTTGTCTGGCTGTTCATCCATACCCTTTATAATACACACACACACACACACACAGACACACACACACACACACACACACACACATGCGCACACACACACACAGTCTTCCCAGAAATCACTGTTGCCATCTGCCATGGGTTTCTCCTGCTCGCGGTGAATTGTATGGCTTCTTGACCTATTGCCGTGTTTTCTATTTCAGGCATTCAGGCAAGAGGCTACCAAAGAGTCTGTGACTTTCTAAAAAGGTTTTTACTTCAAGTGACAAGGTCAGCAATAGAACATTCTCACACCATTAGGATCCTAATTGGTTAAAAGCCTTACAGTGATATTCGGGAGCCACTTTTCAGAAGAAACTGACCAAGAGCAAATGAAATCAGATTTCTTCTTTGAGGAGAGCCTTGGAAGGCAGGTGGACTAATGGTAAGTGGTCAAGTCTGCAACAAATACAAGAGGGTGGATTTTGTCTGATAATCAGCAAGCCTACATTTTCAAAAGTAGGTCAGCAGTTCAACATTCCATGTCTCATGTGAGACAGTACCCTGGGATGTGGTATAAGTTCACTAAGAACTGTCTCTTTTCCCCACTTCCTCTTCCGGGGATGAATTCCCCCTTTATGCAGACCAGCCCAACAGTCATCAGGGGTTCCCCCCCAGAGCTGAAGCAGCCAGATCTTTCATCTGAAAAGAATACATCCCAATCTCTTCTACGAAAAGTGTATGGTTCCAAAATGCTTTTTTTAATATTAAATTTTGTACTTTTTCACCAGTTTGTGTAGACTTTGCATCTTTCCTAAATGGCTTAGCACTCGATTTTTAAAAATTTAAAACAATAGTACTAAACTTGAAGTTTAAAATTGAAGATGAAAGAAAACGAGAAAACTGGTCAAAGCAAAGCCTGCATTGGAACCTGCATAAAGTCCTGCAGAATTGTTCCGGCTCTCAAACTCCACTCCACTTATGTCAAGCCCGAGGAATGGAGTTGTTTAGGCTGCTAGCAGATTTTGATTTCATTCATGCAAAAAAATGGTCAGCGCTGACCAGAATGCACCGCTACCAGGGAAGCAGCCCTACATAGGGGACCTCTAAACATCCTTTAATAATGTCCTGCACCAGGAGGAGTGAAAGGGCAGAGGGTGGGGTGTTGCCGCCCACAGCAGGAGAGTCTGGCCCGGCTTGCGCTGCCTGGAGCCAGCAGGTGACCTCACCCAGCGTGGCTCTGGCCTTTCAACTTTTCATTAAAGAAGCCATTTTTCACCGAGACATCTATGAGGAGAGAGGACAAGAAGGCCGATTCTTTCAGGTTGCCAAGGACGCGCTGCAGAGCGGGTGGGGGCCGCGGCGGGGCGGGCGGGGCGGCAGCAGCTGCCGGGTAGAGGACAGCGCGCCCCAGGGACAGGTGTGGGCAGCCCGACCTGCAGGACGCCCGGTGCAGCTCCTCCAGACACGGCCCTTGTGGGCGTGCAGGAACCCGGGGCTGCTCGAAATCTGCCTGGACAAGAGGCTGTTTTGGGGGGGTGGGGGGAGCGGGCAGCATGGAGGTGCTAAGGCGGCAGGTGCGCCCCAGACAGCGCTTCACCCCACAGTAAATCCCGTAATTACAGGTCACCAAGTGGGCGCCCCTTTGAAGTGAGGGACTTTCTAGTTCCTGCAGCGGATACAGTTTGGCTGAGATATCAAATGCAGATAGTAAAAATTTAATTAACAAATCAAAGCCTTTATCTGCAGTTTTCAGAACTGTGGCCAACAGTTTTCTTCCATCTCAAGAGCTCCAGTCAGACGAAGAGAAGAAAGCAGCGCCTTTGTAGCGCATAAAACGGACTCTCCCTGATGATTGCTCTCTCAGATAAGGCTTCCAGTGACTGCAAAAGGCTTGGAGGCCCCTGCCCTGGCTGCGTTTTTCAAAGCCCTTTGATGCGGGAGCT
Source organism: Cebus imitator (assembly GCF_001604975.1). Lineage (NCBI taxonomy): Eukaryota > Metazoa > Chordata > Mammalia > Primates > Cebidae > Cebus > Cebus imitator. The sequence goes on from NW_016107833.1 coordinate 810,982, forward strand.
GTGGTTAACCCTTTATCTTCAGAGTTTGGTATGACTCTCAAAAGCCAGCCTGGGAGAGAAGGGGAGCTCCTTGTGTGGGGTTACATCCCCAGACCAAAAAGAAGTAAACAACCCAGACCTTCTTATTAGGTACTTAATGTGGATTCAGTTTCATGAGAGACACAGAGATCAAGTCATACTAGGTTGGTGCAAAAGTGACTGCGGTTTTCTTCCATTAAAAGTAATGGCTATATTACTTACAGCTGCCATCCACTTAACTGCAGACTCAAAAAGGTTAAGAATGTGTCAAGACTCCTAATGCAGACAAAACTCTCATGAACAAAGCAAGAGGAAATTATGCAGGCAACATGTAATTAACATGCAATTGGAACCTTGGAATCCAAATGTGTGGGTATCTGCATTACATACATACCGAATTATCATAAAATTATCTCTGACTATGATTAAAGATGGTTTTATTTTCATTCTTTGTACTTAGCTCTAGCTTTCAGGGTTCCTGAAATTAACATATGTAAAATATATAATAACAAATTACTACATCAGTTAATGGAGCTTGTGAGGACAGAGAACAAATGCAGGGCAGCTGCCAGTGCTGGTCAGAATGAGGTTTGAATTGGCTGGACTAAACTAGGTTGAATGGAATGGACCAGGAAGGAACAGAGCTCCCTCAAGGCTACAGGCCTAGAGTAGGAAGGGAACCACCCAAAAGAGAACGCAGTGGAGATCAGGAACCCAGCTCAAGGAAGCATTGGCAGTGACGCCACGGCAGAAATGCTGCTTAGCCAGCAGAAATGAGGAATCTCCCCTTCATATCACCCCTTTTCCCAGTTTCCATACACTGGAGGATTCTAACGTTGTCTTGTAGTCCACTGCTGTGTTGTCAAGTGGACCCCATGAACTAGGCAAGAGTGGAAGAGGTAAGGCAGCCCAAAGGAGCGAGAGGAGACCCCTGATACCTGAGGCCTGAGAGCAGCAAATCTATTCATCAGATTTGATAGGAAGCCTATCTCACAGTTTATGTCGAAATGAGGCTGAAACCCGGACTGGTTTAGTCAACCTGGTGCTAATATTTTTGGGGGGGGTGGTGGGAAGACACAGGTAGGCTGAGGATTAATCAAAGTTAAAATGGCCAATCCAGAAGTAGCTTGGCACCATAGTGCCCTGAATGTGAAATTCAGAGAGCAGGGCCCAGGGCGCGGAGTTCCGGAAGCCAGAATATCCACTCAGAGGGAAGAAAAGCAGGTGCTGCTCCCTCAGTGGTATCTGGGATATTCCTCCATCCTAGCCTGTCACTTCAGAAATGCAAGGAAATGTGGGAACCAGGGAGGCCAATGGGGAAAGGGAAGTACCAAATGCATTTCACCCTTATAAAGTCTTGGAAATGTGACTCCTGTCTGAGAACGTTTCAGCATTGCAAAGCCATCTTGTGCAGCTTGTCCCTGGAAGTGAACTGCCTGACTACTTGAGACCACTGTACCAGAGACCAGTGGCGAGGCCTTGCTTAGAAACTGATTGGGAGCAGCTGACCAAGAGTTCCCACCAACTCCATTCTGTAGCTACAAACCCCACAACTACCATCAAACCCCTGGGAGGTTTCCATTCTAGCTGTTAGAATGTTCCATGTCTAAGCATGAATATGATCTAAGATGCATTTGACAATTAAAGCTATTTATTACTGTCCTGATTTCTCTTTCGGGTGATCATGTTATTGGAAAAGCAAGAAAACACTCCTGTGATACTGTCAGGATGAGTATAGGTCATCAGTGAATCTTTATAAAGACGCCATCATGTTTATTACATCCCATGGTTTCAAAACATATTTCCTTCCCCAGAGGCTCAAAGAAAAAAAAAAATTAAGGGCTTTGAAAACAACAGAATTGCAGGCCTTCATTTACTTTTACAATTCACTGTGTCTGTAATGTGTTAAACATGAGAGGCTCCTCTAGGCCAGCCTGTTTTTAATAAGTGTGCCTTGCTAATTCCCCTGCATTTGCTTAATGAACATAAGAGTTACAGAGCAGGATCAGGTCTGGGGTGTTCTTCTCCAACTGCACACAGCTAAAGACATGCTCACTTAGGTGTCTGATGAATGCAAAACTGGCACATTTAGGATACACACCCTGAAGGGAGATGTCCAAAATCACAGATGTTCCTATTAATTTATTAATGCAATTAATTAGTAAACAAATAGTTATTAACTCTAGTTATTATTTGTTGGGAACTTGGCTATGGGCCAAGCCTGTGCTAAAACATGGTTTAATCATCACTGGATTCCTGGGAGGCAGGAACCATTATCTCTGCTTTCTCAAGGAACAATAATGATCAGAGACAAGGTTTGACTTCAGACCTGTTTTACTACAGAGCCTCTGCTCTAAATCAGTCTCATACTGATTTAGAGCCACCAGATTACAGGGAAATTCCCTGTTGGAGAATATAAAACCATATATCCATGACTCCTACCTGCCTGCTATGAGTTTATGGTATCTTCCTGTACTGGGCATACATAGAAACTATTAACCAGTGATTCAGGACAATGTGTGAGCTCCCAGTGATGGCACAGAAAGTAAGAGCTGCAGTATTCAAGGGTGCATGTGATCCTGTCCTGGACTTGCCAAGAATATATCCAAGGAGGAAGATCTTGAACAGGTTTTCTGGTAATGACAATCGACCAGCTAATAAGCCACGTGCTGTGCAAGCCTGCAGCCTCACTGTCTTCTGCATGATCGCAAATCAGTAATAAAGCTCCGGCTCTGCCAGTGGAGTGGCTCATGCCTGTAACTCCAGCACTTTTGAGAGGTTAGGGCAGGCGGATCACTTGAGGTCAGGAGTTCGAGACTAGCCTGGCCAATATGGTGAAACGCCGTCTCTACTAAAGATACAAAAATTAGCTGGGTGTGGCAGTGGGCATCTGAAATCTCAGCTACTTGAGAGGCTGAGTCAGGAGAATCACTTGAAACCCAAATTTCAGTGAGCTGACATTGCACTACTGCGTTCCAGCATGGGCAACAGAGCAAGACTTGTCTCAAAAAAAAAAAAAAAAAAAAAAGGTCCAGCTCACTGGGCCCTATGTCAGTGATGCCTGGAAAGAGAAGGGAGATGCAGATCTGGATTGAGTCTGGGTTGAGCCAGACTGGAGATGAAGCAACGACCTCCCAGTGAAGGGTAGAGAAGGAGAATCCTGTCCGTGAGGGATGGTGGCTGCAGGGTGAGAGGAGCCACAGGCCAGCAAGTGAGGCAGGGGGCGGTGGACAAGCAGATGGCCAAGGCTCTGTGAGCCTCCCAGGCCACAGTCACAAAGCAAAAGAAAGAAGTGACCACTCCACAGGCATGGCCGGAATTAAGGAGAAAACATTCAAGAATTGCTAACACAGTGGCTGACTGTGATTATTATCTTGTTCTGTGAAAAAGCCTCCTTTGAAGCCAGGCTGCGGTGGCTCATGGCTGCAATTCCAGCACTTTGGGAAGCCAAGGTGGGCAGATTACGAGGTCAGAAGTTCGAGACCACCCTGGGCAACATAGTGAAATCCCATCTTTACTAAAAATACAAAAATTAGCTGAACATGGTGGCAGGCACCTGTAATCCCACCTACTCCAGAGGCTGAGGCAGAAGAATCATTTGAACTTGGGAGGTGGAGGTTGCAGTGAGCCGAGATCGTGCATTGTACTCCAGCCTGGGAAAAAAAGAAAAGACTCCATTTCAGAAAAAAAAAAAAAAAGAAAGAAAGAAAAGAAAAAGCCTCCTTTCCTTTCTCCCTTTTCTACCATGTCCCAGATGGCTGAGGAACTGTCTTTCTTAACATGCCCAGGGACAATTCAGCCTCCCTTAACTTCTGTGCCCAGCCCTGCGCCTGCAGCAGGGCCCTATTTCCACCTCTACATTCTGCATTCAGACCTGGCCAGATTCCCACCCTGAGCCTAAGGCCTCTGCCATGCAAGGAGAGCTGTGATTGTGAGGTTTGGTTATAAAACTGAAATGGTTAAGGGGCGTCGGAGCCAGAGGAAGTTTTGTCATTCAGGGCAATACCTAATTAAGATGAGTAATCAGGAAACCTGCAAGAAAGGCGGCTTTCTTTTCCATGATGCACCCTCAAGCTTTGGAGAGTTGGACATCTTTTATTTCATCACCACTTTCTATTTCAACATTGCTCACCAAAGTATCCATAAAATTTGGTATATCCTCAGGTAGAGGCAAACCCTCCCACTAACCCTGGTCAGTCTGGTTTTGTACTTTTCCAGAATGGGACGTAGAAACAAGTTCTGTTCCCTAGATCAATACTTTATTAGGTAGAAATCTACAGATGAAAAGGGTTGGCTAGGTTGTGTTGTTGCCTGCCAGGAAATCTGCGAAAACTATTTTCATCTTTGCTAAGAGGTAAAATATTTATGTCTTTAATAAGCACTGTGACTGAGACATAAGTGTGCTTATAAATTGTAACAGCAAAAATGTGCGTACACACGCTTCTTAAATAAAAGGAATTGGAGGCCTTACAATTCCTCCCTACCCTACCCTGAGGGGTAAAAGAGCTGTGACCATCAACTTCAAAACAACTCTGCCTCTTCTCTCAGGCCTCTCTTGCTCATATGAACACCAACTTTTCACCGTCGTATGATAGCTATGGCTGTGTCAGACGAGAAAGTGGCAGCTTCTCACCTAAGCTGTAGCTCTCAGTTTCCTCCTGTGGGTAAACTGAGTGGTGGATACTCAGGCTGGGGGTCAGGGGTGATGACCAGGCCTGAATGTCAAGTGCGGAGCTGACAGCATGGCAGGCTGAGATACCAGCTGCACGTGTCCCTCTGATGCTGGGGCATCCCCCGGGGCCTTTCTGAACCCCTTTTATACCAATTATAGCACTGTTCAAACACACACACCCAAACATGATTGTTCAGCTGACAGGTTAGGATAAAGCAGTCATCTGACCACAACCACTAAACCACTCAGTGTAGGGAGCTCAGATTACAGGCACTGTGAAATCTGAGTAATCCTTGAAGGACCCAGGACACTTTCACCAGCCAATCTCCTCTCTTTATTGCACAGTTAATAACAATGTGAAAGAAAACGTGTGTTGGCACCAGAAACAGCTATGTGACCCAAATACCACGGGCTCAGCTCTGCAGACCACAACCGGGGTCACACAAAAAGCTTATGGGACAGAGGGTACTGAGGCTACTGGAGGTATTGGAAGAGATTTCGCTGCCATGGAACAGTACATAAACACAGTTTACTAAAGAATGCATAGATGTCTACAGTTATTTAGGAGATGGCAAAGTTGCAAAGCACTCTGGAAGTATTTTTGGCACTCAGCGTCTGCTCCACATGTGTGAACACATCATCTCTCTGCAAGAGGTTTGGGTAAACCTCATAAAGCCCTGCAGTCCCCTGATTTATAGGTGGAGCAGCCTATGCACTGGCCTCCGTCCACACCCAGAAGTTAATCCTGAGACCTCTGATATGCCCTTGAGTGGAGTGAGGGGGTGATACAAAATACACCCCAAGCCAAGCACACACTCATGCACTGAGAGTACACTGACACAGGCTCTTCCATCAGTGGGCCCTTCTGTGACACACATATAGCAATGGTGCATGTTTACACATGAGCCTGGAAAATTGTTATATGCAAGTTTCTGATTGAAAATGTCTAGCAGAAGTTTCCAGCATGTAAATGTACTAAAATATTCTCAAATAAGTCCAAAATGAAAAATTGCTGAAGAGTTTAATGAACTTGTGTTTTTTCGTTTTTATTTATCTATTTTTAAATGACACAATAATTGTATTTATTTATGGGATGCAGTGCAATGTTATATGTATACAATGTTATATGTATACATTGTAGAATAATTAAATGAGACCAATTAACATATTCATTGCCTCATGTACTTATTCCTTTATGGTGAGACTATTTAAAATCTAGCATGTTTGTAGTTTGGAAATATACATTATTATTGACTGCAGTCCCGAAGTGGTGCAATGGATCACTAAAACATATTTCTCCTATCTAACTAAAACTTTGTACTCTCTGACCAACACCTCCCCTTTCCCTGTTCACCCTCCACGCCCCTAACTCCTGATGACTGCCTTCTGCTCTCTGCTTCTATGAGTTTGGCTGGTTTAGATTCCACATGTAAGTGATGTCATGCAGTATTCGTCTCTCTGTGTCTTACATATTTATTTAGCATGATATCTTCCAAGTCTCAAATGAAAAAATTTCCTTCTTTTTTATGGCTGAATAGTACTCTTTTGTGTATATGTGCCCCATTTTCTTTATCCATCCATCTGTTGATGACACAGGTTGATTCCATATCTTGGTTATTATGATTATGTTGTATCTGAGTTCATTTAGTATTGCTATAAAGGAATACCTGAAGCTGGGTAATTTATAAGGAAAAGAGATTCATTTGGCTCACAATTCTGCAAGCAGTACAAGAAGCATGGTGCCAGCACAGCTTGGCTCCTGGTGAGGGCCTCAGGCTGCTTCCACTCATGGCAGAAAGTGAAGCGGAGCAGAGCATGAAGAGATCACATGGAGAGAGAGGCAGTAAGGCAGGGAGCAGTGGGAGCAGGGAGACTGGTCCAACAACCAGCTTCTGTGGGAACTGATAGAGTAAGGACTCATTCACACTTGGGAATGCATTAATCTATTCATGAGGAACGCATTCCTATGACCCAAATCCCTCCCAGGAGGCCCCACCTCCAACACTGGGGATCAGATTTCAACATGAGCCTTAGTGGTGTCAAACATTCAAACTATAGCATGCTGCAATGAACATGGGAGTGTGGATCTCTTTGAGACACTGACTTCAAACCCTTTGGATACATACCTAAAAGTAGGATTGCTAGGTCAGATGGTAATTCCATTTTTAGTGTTTTGGGAACCTCCATACTGTTTTCAATAATGGCTACACTAATTTACATTCCCAACAACTATGTGCAAGGGTTTCTTTTGCTCTGCATCCCTAATAGCTGTTGTAACACGTGATGTCTTCTTGTGGCTCTAGTTCATATTTCCCTGATGATTAGTGATGTTGAGCATATTCTTGTATCTGTTGACTATTTGTATATACCTCTTAGAAAAATGTCTATTTGGGTCCTTTGCCCACTTTGAATCATTGTTATTTGCTTTCTTACTACTGAGTTAAATTCTTTATATATCTTAGATATTACTCTCCTCTCAGATGTATGATTTGCAAACATTTTCCCTCAAGGCATTTGTTGTCTCTTCACACTGTTGTTTCCTTTGCTGTTCAGAAACTTTTTAGTTGCATATAATCCCATTGATCTATTTTTGCTTTTCTTACCTAGGCTTTTGGGGTTATATCCAAGAAATCATTGCCCAGACCAATGTCATGGAGCTTTTCCGCTATGTTTTCTTCTAATAGTTTTACAATTTCAGGTATTACATTTAAGTCTTTAATCCAATTCTGAATTGATGTTTTTGTATATGGTGTAAGATGAGGATCCAATTCCAGTCTTCTGTATGTGGAAATCCAGTTTTCCCAACATCATTTGTTGAAGAGACTGTCCTTTCCCCATTGTTTCTTTTTGGCATCTTTGTCTAAAATCAATTGATGATAAATGTGTGCATTTACTTCTGGTCTTTCTCTCCTGTTCCATTGGTCAATGCACCTGTTTTTATGCCAGTACCACACTTTTTGGTTACTATAGCTTTGTAATATATTCAGAAATTGATGGAGTGTGATGCCTCCAGCATTGTTCTTTTTGTTCAAGATTTCTTTGGCTATTGAGGGTATTTTTGGTTCCCAATGAAGTTTATTATTGCTTTTTCTATTTCTTTAAAGAATGGCATTGGAATTTTGATAAGGATTACGTTAAGTCCACAGATGGCTTTGGGTACTGTGAACATTTTAATAATATGAATTCTTCCAATCTATGAACATGGGATAGCTTTCCATTTATTTGCATTTTCTTCAATTTTTTCAACAATGTTTTATCATTCTCAATATACAGATCTTTCACTTGACTACATTTGCTCATTTTTATGCTATTTTAAATGGAATTGTTTTCTTAATTTCTTTTTCTGATAGTTCATTGTTAGTGTATAGAAATGCTACTTATTTCTTTATGCTGATTTTTATCTTGCAATGTTAATAAATTCATTTATTTGTTCTAACAGTTTCTTGGTAGAGTCTTTAGGATTTTCTGTATATAAGGTTATGTCATCAGCAAACAGAGAATTTAACTTCTTTCTTTTCTACTGGGATACCTTTTCTTTCTTTTTCTTAACTAATTGTTCTGGCTTAGGCTTCCAATACATTGTTGAGTAGCAGTGGCAAGAGTGGATGTTTTTGTATTATTCCTGATCTTAGAGAAAAAGCTTTGAGCTTTTCAACCTTGAGTCTGAGGTTAGCTGTGGGCTTAACCTATGTGACCTCTATTGCGTGAAGAGATATTTATTCTGTACCCAATTTGTTGAAAGTTTTTATCTTGAAAAGATGTTGGATTTTGTCAAGTACTTTTTCCTGCACCTATTAAGATTCAAATAAATAAAATTAGAAATAATAGAGAAGATATTACAACTAATACCACAGAAATACAAAGGATTATGAGAAACTTTTTTATTGCATTTTAGGTTTAGGGGTACATGTGAAGAACATGCAAGACTGTTGCATAAATGCACACATGGCAGTGTGATTTGCTGCCTTCCTCCCCATCATCTATATCTGACATTTCTCCCCATGCTATCTCTTCCCAACTCCCCAACACCCACTGTCCCTCCCCTGTTTCCCCCTATAGACCCCAGTGTGTGATGCTCCCCTCCCTATGTCCATGTGTTCTCATTGTTCAACACCCACCTATGAGTGAGAACACAGTGTTTGATTTTCTGTTCTTGTGTCAGTTTGCTGAGAATGATGGTTTCCAGGTTCATCCGTGTCACTACAAAGGTCACAAACTCATCGTTTTTTATGGCTACATAGTATTCCATGGTGTATATGTGCCACATTTTCCCTGTCCAGTCTATCATCAATGCGCATTTGGGTTGGTTCCTAGTCTTTGCTATTGTAAACAGTGCTGCAGTGAACATTCGTGTGCATATGTCCTTATAGTAGAATGATTTGTAATCCTTTGGATATATACCTAGTAATGGGATTACTGGGTCAAATGGAATTTCTATTTCTAGGTCCTTGAGGAATCACCACACTGTCTTCCACAATGGTTGAAATAGTGGAACATTTCACTTTACCAACAGTGTAAAAATGTTCCTATTTCTCCACATCTTCTCCAGCATCTGTTATCTCCAGATTTTTTTAATGATTGACATTCTAACTGGCATGAGACGGTATCTCAATGTAGTTTTGATTTGATTTGCATTTCTCTGATGACCAGTGATGACGAGCATTTTTTCATGTTTGTTGGCCTCATATATGTCTTCTTTTGAAAAGTGTCTGGTCATATCTTTTGCCCATTTTTGAATGGGCTTGTTTGTTTATTTCTTGTAAATCTGTTTTCGTTCTTTGTAGATTCTGGATATTAGCCCTTGTCAGATGGGTAGATTGCAAAATTTTTTTCCCAATCTATTGGAAAAAAATAGACAAAATTTAGAAAATTTTATAAAAAATAGAAAAAATTGGGTTGCCGATTCACTCTAATGACGGTTTCTTTTGCTGTGCAGAAGCTGTGGAGTTTGATTAGGTCTGATTTGTCTGTTTTGACTTTTGTTGCCAATGCTTTTGGTGTTTGGTAATGAAGTCCTTGCCTATGCCTATGTCCTGAATGGTTTTGCCTAGATTTTCATCTAGCGTTTTCATAGTATTAGGTCTTATGTTTAAGTCTTTAATCCATCTGGAGTTAATTTTAATGTAAGGTGTCAGGAACGGGCCCAGTTTCTGCTTTCTGCACATGGCTAGCCAATTTTCCCAGCACCATTTATTAAGCAGGGAATCCTTTACCCATTGCTTGTTTTTGTCAGGTTTGTCAAAGATCGGATGGTTGTAGATGGGTGGCGTTGCCTCCGAGGCCTCTGTTCTGTTCCATTGGTCTACACCTCTGTTTGGTACCAGTACCATGCTGTTTTGATTACTGTAGCCTTGTAGTATATTTTGAAGTCCAGTAGTATGATGCCTCCAGCTTTGTTCTTTTTGCTTAGAATTGACTTGGCTATGCGGGCTCTCTTTTGGTTCCATATGAAGTTTAAGGTGGTTTTTTCCAGTTCTGTGAAGAAAGTCATTGGTAGCTTAATGGAGATAGCGTTGAATCTGTAAATTACTTTGGGCAGTATGGCCATTTTCACAATATTGATTCTTCCTAACCATGAGCATGGAATGTTTCTCCATCTGTTTGCGTCAAAGCTGAATTCTACCAGACATACAAAGAGGAGCTGGTACCATTCCTTCTGAAACTTTTCTAAACAATCCAAAAAGAGGGAATCCTTCCAAGATCATGTTATGAGACCAACATCATCCTGATACCAAACCCTGGCAGAGACTTAACAAGAAAAGAAAACTTCAGGCCAATATCCATGATGAACATAGATGCAAAAATCTTCAATAAAATACTAGCAAACCGACTGCAATAGCACATCAAAAAGCTTATCCACCATGATCAAGTGGGCTTCATCCCAGGGACACAAGGCTGGTTCAACATACGCAAGTCTATAAATGTAATTCACCACATAAACAGGACCAAATACAAAAACCACATGATTATTTCAATTGATGCAGAGAAGGCCTCTGACAAAATTCAACAGCCCTTTATGCTAAAAACCCTCAATAAACTAGGTATTGATGGAACGTATCTCAAAATAATAAAAGCTATTTGTGACAAGCCAACAGCCAATATCATACTGAATGGGCAAAAACTGGAAGCATTTCCTTTGAAATCTGGCACTAGACAAGGGTGCTCTCTCTCACCACTCCTATTTTATATAGTATTGGAAGTTCTAGCCAGAGCAATCTGGCAAGAAAAAGAAATAAAGAGTATTCAGTTAAGAAAGGAGGAAGTCAAATTGTCTCTATTTGCAGATGACATGATTGTATATTTAGAAGACCCTATCATCTCAGCCCAAAATCTCCTGAAACTGATAAGCAACTTCAGCAAAGTCTCAGGATACAATATCAATGTGCAAAAATCGCAAGCATTCCTGTACACCAGTAACAGACTTAAACAGAGCCAAATCAAGAATGAACTCCCATTCACAATTGCTACAAAGAGAATAAAATACCTAGGAATATAGCTAACAAAGAACGTAAAGGACCTCTTCAAGGAGAACTACAAACCACTGCTCAATGAAATAAGAGAGGACACAAACAGATGGAGGATTATGAAATACTTATATGAATAATTACACACCAACAAATTGGATAGCCCAGAGGAAATAAATAAATTCCTAGGAACATGTAAACTATCAAGACTAATGGGAAGAAATAGAAAATCCGATCAGACCAATAATGATTAAGGAGATTTAATCAGTAATAAAAAGTCTTCCATCAAAGAAGTACCTTCATGGCTGATTCTCCGAAAACATTTAAAGAAGAGTTAGTACCAATTCTCAAACTCTTCCAAAAAACTGAAAAGGAAGGAATACTTCCAAATTTATTTTACGAGGCCAACCTCACCCTGATACCAAAGTCAAAGGTACTAAAAGAAATGAAAATCACAGGCCAATATTTCTGCAAATGTAAATGTGAAACTCCTCCACAAAATACTTGCAAACCAAATTCAATAGCACATTAAAGGGATCATTTACTGTGATCAAGTAGCATTTATCCCTGGGATGAAAGGATGTTTCAACATACACAAATTCATAAATGTGATTCACCATAGTAACTTAATGAAGGACGAAAAGCATATGATTATCTCAAAATAGAGAAAAAGCATTTGACCAAATTCAACAGCCTTTCCTGATAAAAACTCTCCACACATTAGGTATAGAAAGAATGTTCCTCATCTTGCATTTTAAACAGTATCAGAGGTGTTTATACTGATTCTACAGATATTTCTAGGATCTTCCTAACATATCCATAAAATCACTGGGGGAGGTATTCTGGCTGTGCCCACAAACACGATGAGATTGGTCAGAAACCTAGTGATAGGTAAGGCCTGAGGGGAGCTGGGATGTGCTCTCCTGAAACTTCACAGACATGGAAAAGGCATGTGTCATTATCAGAAACAGGATAAAACATTCAAAAGTGCAAAAATGGCTATGAAAATTATAAAAAAGAAGTGTGAATTCCATTGTTCTAAAACAATGAAAAGCAGACTCTTATCAACACAAGAAACCATAGCAGTGAGTCCTCTGGCACAAGTCAGCCGTCAACACGTCCTGCCATCCCCACTGGTGTCTGCCCCAACACCCAGAGACCCCTGGGTCAACACTTGCACAGCTTTGTTTCACTTGAGAGACAAACAATTTACTTTTTCTTAGCAGTGTTATCTTTCCATCATGCTCAACTATAGTTTCTTTCTTGATGACTTGATATGCATTAAATGAAACACGGTCTGAATTTCCTCCCAACAATGTTTCCGTGGCGATGGTTTCTGTACAACACCTACCATTCTCTTCTGCTGCCTCCCTATAACCTGAGTATGAGTTCCTAAGAAAGCTGGGCACAGGCCACCTGTGGACCATGGTTACAAGAAACAACACTGTCCCCAAATCCAAAAATGACTCAGAATCATGGACAACAGGGCTCATATAGGGATGGCAAGCCATACCTGTGTGAATATTTAACTTGCATTTATATATGTAATGTAAGTTAAAATATACTTTTTTCAACTTGTATTATTACTGTGTCAATGTTTGAGTGTTCAGTAACTCAAAAAAAATGGTTATTTAGCTTTTGTTTGCTGATATAACTGAATCTAAACTTTATCATTTATAACTTTAGTTAAAACTTAAAATTGTTCTTTCCTTAAGAAAGGGAGATCATTAGTATTTTTCTTAAGCTTAACTACAAATTTGAATCATAGAGACATTTTCCTACAATAAGAAACTGAAAGAGAATTGGAAGAGAACAGGAAAAAGGAGGATTTCATATACATATTAGAAACAAAGATTTTCTAACATTAAATGCATTTGTCTGTGGGAGATGAAAGATAGGAAAAAACAGGTAGCCTGATGTGTGTCTAACATTTCCGAAGGGACGAGAAAAAGTGGTGAGCCTGACAAAGGTCAAAGAGTGCCTCGTATCAACTGCTGGATGGTTCTTCGTCCCCGGGAAACTTGGACAAAAATCACAATGATGATCCACAATAAATCATGTTTACTGAGCACATATCATTTGTCAGGAACTTTGGGGAAAACCTCTCAGATGTTACCTCATGTAGGGAAAAATGTGGACAGTTTCTAACTGGACGGAAAAGATCACTGGCCACCTTTTCAGTGGAATGCTAGAGATACCTCTGGGATGTATTCTTCCATTTGTCTTTGACTAGCATGTTTTATAACTCTGTGGAGATAAAAGTTAACTTGTAGCAAACTGAGAGTGATAATAACCCATGTTTATAATTTGGGGGTTGTCTATAATTTGCTTAGGCTCTTTTGTGTGTGTGTGAATCTGACACCATCTCTTTCTGCTTTTTTGTGTGTACAACTCTTCCTAATGTATGTAAGCTATGTCGATTCTTCTTTAATATGTATACCTACTTATTTCTAGTTAGATTCATTAAAACCTTTATTCGTAAAACAATCAGCTCTCTTTTATTCGATTTTTATTGAAAAAGACCTGTTGTCTTCTGTTTATATTAGCAAATTAGTTCTGATGATTAAAAACATATTAAACTATCTATTTGACGTAAGGCACGATGGAGGGGTTGTTGAAGCACGTGACAAAGAACTCATTTTGACACTCTAAACTAACAATCAATCAATATTCACAGCTACCCTTCATACTCATTTAGGAATTCCATGTTTCTGAAAGTCCCTCAGCTAGAAAGCTTGCCAGTTGTGGGAAGCCAATGTGGTGATGACAAGAATCCTACAGTTCCCTAAGCTGCTAACAAAGCTGCACAAGATTAACCCAAGGAAAGAAATACCCCAACACCCCTGGGCCTGTAATTAATGTGATCCACTACCACTCCTGCCACTCTCCATCTTCCAGCTTCTGGCTGGCCAGGCAGCTTGCAGAAGCCTAACCTGTAATCAGGCTGCAACAGGAATGAGAGAAAGAATCACAAAGCAGAGGCACAGGAACTCTGGATGTCTTCCCTACCACATGCTCCTCTGCATGCCCAAGGTTCCAAACCAGAGGCAGCTTTAAACCTGACTTCCCTCTTCACAGAGCTCAGTGCACCCTCCCACCTGAGCTGCATTCATGGGCAAACAAACCCTCCATGAATATTAGTGCTCCATGGTTGCCCTTGTTTTTCATACCATTATTAATTATGCACATAGAGCATTTAGGTACCGTCTTATGTGACCACAATGACTGTTGGATAAAAGAAAAATACAGTCATCCCACTAGTTCATTGACCTTCATGCTATCCAAACACTGATTTTTTTTTTTTTTTTTTTT
>NW_016107833.1:826268-859430 GCF_001604975.1 Cebus imitator
CGCCACCACCCCCAGCTACTTTTTTTGTATTTTAGTAGAAACCAGGTTTCACCATGTTGGCCCAGATGGTCTCGATCTCCTGACCATATGATTCACACGCCTTGGCCTCCCAAAGTGCTGGGATTACAGGTGTGAGCCACCAGACCCGGCCAAAACACTGATTTTTTTTAACACATCAATTAAAATGAAGGACATGTTGACATCCTGTGTAGACAGTGTCTGAATTCTTCAATGCTTTAATATAAACATATTGCTCATCATATAAGTTCTTGATGACATGTGAAGGCCCCTTTAATATTGTATAACCATCATAACCATGGGGAACAGATATCAAAATGGTAGGCAATAGGCCAAAGGTCACTGGCAAGGCAAACGATGAAATCAAATTTAAGAGCAAAAGTTTCAACTTCATTAGCCATTATTCCCCAGCGAGACTCCAGAACATCCTGTTAGGTCTTGTTACTTCTACGTTCAAAGTGAATTTCTATCATTAGGAATTAAGAAAATTACCTGGGGCTTGGGAGGATGCAAGCGTCCAGGAACTTATCCATTTCTTCCAGATTAACTAGTTTATGTGCATGGAGATGTTTGTAATAATCTCTGATGAGGGTTTGTATTTCTGTGGAATCTGTGGTGATATCCCCTTTATTGTCTTTTATTGCATCTATTGATTATTCTCTCTTTTCTTTTTTATTAATCTGGCTAGTGGTCTGTCTATTTTGTTGATCTTTTCAGAAAACCAGCTCCTGGATTTATTGATTTTTTTGAAGGGTTTTTTGTGTCTCTATCTCCTTGAGTTCTGCTCTGATCTTAGTTATTTCTTGTCTACTGCTAGGTTTTGAGTTTTTTTGGTCTTGCTTTTCTAGGTCATTCAATTTTGATGATAGGGTGTCGATTTTAGATCTTTCCTTGCTTCTCTTGTGGGCATTTATTGCTATATATTTTCATCTAGACACTGCTTTAAAGGTGTCCCAGAAACAGACCAATAACAAGGTCAGAAGCTGAGGCACCAATTAACAGCCTACCACCCAAAAGACTCCCAGGAACAGACGGGTTCACAGCCGAATTCTACCACACATACAAAGAGGAGCTGGTACCATTCCTTCTGAAACTATTCCAAATAATACAAAAAGAGGGACTCCTTCCCAAATCATTTTATGAGACCAACATCATCCTGATACCAAAACCTGGCAGAGACTTAACAAGAAAAGAAAACTTCAGGCCAATATCCATGATGAACATAGATGCAAAAATCTTCAATAAAATACTGGCAAACCGACTGCAACAGCACATCAAAAAGCTTATCCACCACAATCAAGTAGGCTTCATCCCGGGGATGCAAGGCTGGTTCAACATACACAAGTCTATAAACGTAATTCACCACATAAACAGAACCAAATACAAAAACCACATGTTTATCTCAATACATGCAGAGAAGGCCTTTGACAAAATTCAACAGCCCTTTATGCTAAAAACCCTCAATAAACTAGGTGTTGACAGAACATATCTCAAAATAATAAAGGCTATTTACGACAAACCGATAGCCAGTATCATACTGAATGGGCAAAAACTGGAAGCATTTCCTTTGAAATCTGGCACTAGACAAGGGTGCCCTCTCTCACCACTCCTATTCAATATAGTATTGGAAGTTCTAGCCAGAGTAATCAGGCAAGAAAAAGAAATAAAGTGTATTCAAAAAGGAAAGGAGGAAGTCAAATTGTCTCTATTTGCAGATGACATGATTGTATACTTAGAAGACCCCATCATCTCAGCCCAAAATCTCCTGAAACCCATAAGGAACTTAAGCAAAGCCTCAGGATACAAAATCAATATGCAAAAGTCACACACATTCCTATACACCAATAACAGGCTTAAAGAGAGCCAAATCAAGAATAGCTGCCATTCACAGTTGCTACAAAGAGAGTAAAATACCTGGGAATACAACTACCAAAGGATGTAAAGGACCTCTTCAAGGAGAACTACAAACCACTGCTCAATGAAATAAGAGAGGACACAAAGAGACGGAGAAACATTCCATGCTCATGGTTAGGAAGAATCAATATCATGAAAATGGCCATACTGCTCAAAGTGATTTACATATTCAAGGCTATCCCCATCAAGCTACCAATGACCTTCTTCACAGAACTGGAAAAAACCACCTTAAACCTCAAATGGAACCAAAAGAGATCCCGTATAGCCAAGACAATGCTAAGCAAAAACAACAAAGCTGTAGGCATCATGCTACCCAACTTCAAACTATACTACAAGGCTACAGCAATCAAAGCAGCATGGTACTGGTACCAAAACAGAGATATAGACCAATGGAACAGAACAGAGGCCTCAGAGGCAACACCACACATCTACAACCATCTGATCTTTGACAAACCTGACAAAAACAAGCAATGGGGAAAGGATTCCCTGTTTAATAGATGCTGTTGGGAAAACTGGCTAGCCATGTGCAGAAAGCAGAAACGGGACCCCTTCCTGACACCTTACACTAAAATTAACTCCAGATGGATTAAAGACTTAAACATAAGACCTAAACCATAAAAACGCTAGAAGAAAACCTAGGCAAAACCATTCAGGACATAGGCGTAGGCAAGGACTTCATGACCAAAACACCAAAAGCATTGCCAACAAAAGCCAAAATAGACAAATGGGACCTAATCAAACTCCACAGCTTCTGCACGGCAAAAGAAACAGTCATTAGAGTGAATCGGCAACCAACAGAAAGGGAAAAATTTTTTGCAATCTACCCATCTGACAAAGGCCCAATATCCAGAATCTACAAAGAACTAAAACAGATTTACAAGAGAAAAACAAACAAATCCATTCAAAAGTGGACAAAGGACATGAACAGACACTTTACAAAAGAAGACATACATAAGGCAACAAACATATGAAAAAATGTTCATCATCACTGGTCATCCAAGAAATGCAAATCAAAACTACATTGAGATACCATCTCACGCCAGTTAGAATGGCGATCATTAAAAAATCTGGAGACAACAGATGCTGGAGAGGATGTAGAGAAATATGAACACTTTTACAGTGTTGCTGAGAGTGTAAATTAGTTCAACCATTGTGGAAGACAGTGTGGCGATTCCTCAAGGACCTAGAAATAGAAATTCCATTTGACACAGCAATCCCATTACTGGGTATATATCCAAAGGATTATAAATCGTTCTACTATAAGGACAAGTGCACACGAATGTTCACTGCAGCACTGTTTACAATAGCAAAGACTTGGAACCAACCCAAATGCCCACTGATGATAGACTGGACAGGAAAAAGGGGCAAAAAAAAAACAAGGAAAAACAAGCAACCAACAAAAACGATGAATTTGTGACCTTTGTAGAGACATGGATGAACCTGGAAACCATCATTCTCAGCAAACTGACACAAGAGCAGAAAATCAAACACCACATGTTCTCACTCATAGGTGGGTGTTGAACAATGAGAACACATGGACACAGGGAAGGGAGCCTCACACACTGGGGTCTACAGGGGGAAAATAGGGGAGGGACAGCAGGGGGAGGGGAGTTGGGGAGAGATAGCATGGGGAGAAATGCCAAATATAGGTGATGGGGAGGAAGGCAGCAAATCACACTGCCATGTGTGTACCTATGCAACAATCTTGCATGTTCTTCACATGTACCCCAAAACCTAAAATGTGATAAAAAAAAAATTGGAAAAAGAAAAAAAAAAGAAAAGAAAATTACCTGAGGAACATCACTGAACCAAATTATCCATTTTTATTATTTCGGTATGGAAATGTGGGTCACTTTTTCAATGTCAGGCAACATTTTTAATGTTTCCCCTCAGTTAAACCTGGCAAACTCCTTAAAACTAGAATGAGTTCACCATTGATTTCATTGCCCCAGGAGAGTCCAAGGTAGGAAATACGAACAGTACTCCTTGACCCTCTGTTCTGCACACCCAAACCTTTTCTTTCTGAGTGAACAGCATTTATATCCTGCACCACTTCAGTGAGTATCCTGAAAACCCCTTCACACATACACGGGAGCCTTAGGCAGGCAATAAAGATTTCATATGAACAGGAAACCAGACTTGCACCACTTTATGCAACAATTTAGCAATACAGTTAGTGCAATCATTTGACTCTGCCAACTTGTTGGAAAGAGACACATGTGGAAGAGATGCAAGTGGCCTCCTAGGAGGAGATAAATCCACAGCTGCAGACAGTGCCCAAGAACTTCGGGAGAGCTCCCTGGAGACAAAGCTGTCTTCTGAACAGGGGTGGACCAGCAGCAGGCTGAGCCATCCATCACAACCCCAGCCCATAGGACAAACACACCCCTGTCGCTCCAAGATGCTTGGGACAGGGCTCCCAGGGCAGGCACCTGGGCAAGCAGCAGCGCACACAACACGAGCTGCACCAAGCCAGCTGTGTCCAGGCCTCCCAGATCAAAGATTGGTTTGGGGCAAAAGGAAGTTTTGAATTTGACAGGATGTTCCTGCACACGTTCAAAACAGGAATAACATGACAGGCCAGGAGCAACAAACTCAACTGCACGCAACTCTTCAGGCCCACAGGTTGCTTGCGTGGGGGCGAATGCTTCAGGGTCCAAGGAGGTGCCGGCTTAAAGAAAACACACCATGATGAAAATTAGCCCTCCATACAGTAATCCACAAAGACTGCGGTGAGCGAAGGGAAAGGAGGGAGGAGGGGAGGCAGATTAAAGTAAGCAAAAGAATTCCTTGACACGTGCCTTTCGAGTTTTGACACTTTGATAGGAAGAATCTGTTACAGTGCTTAAAGTTCCAAACTTTGCCCTGCAGGGTATGGGGGAAAGGAGCAAAGAGTTCAAAGTGAATAATTACCTGTTATTGATGTATTATATTTAAAGACCCTGGCTGAGGATTAAAGACACTCTCAAGGCTGTTAACAGGCTGCAGTAAACAAGTCATATATCAGAGAAGCGAGGGAGAAACAAGTTTCAGAAGGATTTCCTCCATCATTCCGGAACCTTCTGTAGGTGAGACACAGGGTGGACATATGCATTACACAGAAGGACACATTTGAGACCAGGGAGAGAGTCATTAAATACTGAAGAAGCTCTGTGTCAGTACCTGGAGGCCCCTCCTGGGAGCTTTGCTCTTGTAAGACTTTGTTGTATTAATCATGATATTCCTGGCACTACTGAAGGATTGGCAGCCGGTGGGTGCATGATTAACTTCATTGGTGGGATGGTTGATCGGTTGGTTGGTTGGTGAGTTGGTTGGTTGGTGAGTTGGTTGGTTGGTTGGTTGAAACCAATTTCTTTCTCGTTCATAGTTTCAATAAACAAAAGAATAAAGATTTTAATCACTAAAGTAGGTGGCTCACCAGACCCCATGCCAGTTCCCTGGGGACATGCCTAGAGAAGGAACAATTTTTATTAGCAAAGTCGCCCCAGAAGCAGCCACTGAGTGTCTCCGTCTCCCTGGAGTAGGGACTTGATGATCCCCCAGTTTGCATTTCCCCTCCTGTAGCATCTGATCCTGTGATCTCTCAGCTGAGGACTATTATTCTAATGAAAAACACTTCCAGGAAATCAGTCCAAGACAGATTTAATTTGTTGTGGAGAAGAATCCGAAATGCACATTCTGTCCATCGGAAATTACCATCAGCTTTAGGTTTCAAGTTCCAGTTCTGAAGATGCCATAGCACATTGAAGGAAATGAGGAGGAGTCCTTTTTTGTTTTTGTCTTTTATTTCTTTTAAGGAAAAATGAAGAAGAAAAATAAGAGCTGTCCTTCCCCCAGGGAAAAAAACAGTTCTGATCAACATAATTACAACCCCCGGATGGGCAGCGCC
This sequence comes from Cebus imitator, assembly GCF_001604975.1. Lineage (NCBI taxonomy): Eukaryota > Metazoa > Chordata > Mammalia > Primates > Cebidae > Cebus > Cebus imitator. The sequence goes on from NW_016107833.1 coordinate 832,090, forward strand.
TTCCCAGCACTGAAGCCATGAGGCTGGTGCCTCTGCGGGTCATGTGTGCCTCCTGCAGGCTGTCCAGGAAGAGTTCAGCTGCCCAGAAAGAGCAAGTCAGGTTTTCTGGGTGCAGGGGCTCAGCCACTCTCTCTATGACACATCCCTGCCTTTCCACCTGGCAGTGCTGAGCTGAGAACCCAGTCCTCTCCGGCAAGATCCGAGCTCATTTTCCCAAGTCCAGCTCCATGTGTGCCCTCAACAAACCATGCCAGCCTCCAGGTGAGTTCAAGTCCTGTCTCCAGAAAACACTGTACCCCAGTTTTCAGCCCTCTCTGATCCTTCTACCCCAGAAAGTCACAAAACTTCAGATTTTTAGAGCAAAAACAGGCCTGACCAACTCTGCAGCTGAATTCTAGCACACTAAAAATGAAAGCTCTCTTTTATGGAATAAGAAGCCAATGCTTCTCATGGCTTGGCTGTGCAAGACCCAGCTCCAAAACCTTCCTTGTTTGTCTTTCCAATGTGCAGAATTTCAAGGACACACAGTTAAATCAGGCATGATTCCTGGCCCAGAAACTCCATGCACATAAGTCTACAAGTACACTAAGATCCATCATGGTAAATCTTCTCTCTCCATTTATAGTTTTTTATTTTGGTGAAAGATATATAACATAAATTTTGCCATTTTAATCATTTCTAAGTGCACAATTCAGCAGCATTAATTATATTCAAAAGATTGTGCAACTATCACTATTCTCTGCTTCCAACACTTTTCACCGCTCCACACAGAATCTCTGTAACCATTTAGCAATCACTCTCCACTCTTCTCTCCTCACCCCAGGCCCCCTGACAACCTCTGATCTATTTTCTGACTCCATGAATTTGACTATTCCAGATATTCCATATAATTGAAATTATATCATACTTATCTTTTTGTGTCTGGCTTATTTCATCTGGCAGAATGTCTTCATGGTTCATCCACGTTGTAGCATGTTTTTAATTTTCATTCCTTTTTATGGCTGAATAACATTCCATTGTATGCACATGCCACATTGTGCATTTCCATTCATGTGTTAATGGACATACTCAGGTTGCTTCCCTCTTTGGGCTATTGGAATAGTGCTGAACACTGGTGTTCAAGTCCCTGATTTCAATTATTTGGGGTGGGATTCCTGGGTCATTCCTTTTCTTTATATTTGTTGAATGAAGCTGGGCATGGTGGCTCACACCTGTAATCCCAGCACTCTAGGAGGCTGAGGTGGGAAGATAGCTTGAGCCTAGGAATTTGAGGCCAATCTGGGCAACATAGTGGTTCAAGGCCAAGCTGGGCAACATTGTGTGAGATCTTGTCTCTACAAAAAATAAGTGTAAAAAAACTAGCAGGATGCAGTGGCATGCGCCCTCAGTCTTAGCTTCTTGGGAGGCTGTAGTGGGAGGATTGCTTGAATTCAGGAGTTCGAGGCTGCAGTGAGCCATGATTGTATCACTGCCCTCCTGCCTGGGTGACAGAGTAAGACCCTGTCTCAAAAAAAAAAAGAAAAAAAAATGAATAAATGAGCACTTCCAGCAGAGACAAGAGTGTGCAAAGGCAGAGCTCACCCTGCATGGGTCTGCGCGGCCTGAAGCTATGTGGAAAGGTTGCCCTGAGGACCCAGAGATGAGAGCACGGGGCAGGAGCTCTCCTGACACTCCACCACCAATATCTTCTGTATACGCTAATCCAAGCCTGACAAACTCCCAGGTACTGGCCAAAACACAACTGGTTCCAAGGCTTTCCTCTACCTCACCCAGGCCAGAAGTCACTCAAAGACACAAAATACTCCCTTGGCCTGCCAACAAAGTGATAACTCCACTTCTGTCTCTTTCAAGAGTTCAAGCTAAGGGGACTTACATTTTTCAGGAAAAAATTATTCTAATATATTAGAAAAGACCAATCATTAGTATTTTATTTTAACACCACTCTTATCCACCTCACAATACTGACACAAGTGACTGGAGGTGGAAGGGAAGATGGAAACATTTTCTGCAGCATCTGTCTCATGGACCAACCCCACAATGGATCCACTGACTTTATGGATAATCATAATTAGCCAGGGCAGAAAATATGGGAAGAGGAGTTATATGGGAATACAATAACTTTATTTTAGGATAGAGACTGACAGGTGGCCCCAGGGAGAGGGTGGGGACAGTGGTCCAATCTCTAGAGAAAGGTCAGGCTAGAGAGAAAGATGTCAGAGGCAAAAGCATTTAGGGTGAGATTGCCCGATGGTGAGTAAGCCTCTAGAAGAAAAGAGGACTAAAACCAGACTTCCAACATTTAAGAGATAAGTCATCAGAGAATTAGAAGAACCAGCAAAATCTCATAATAGTCAAAGGAAGCACTTCAAGGTGAAGGTGATCAGCAGTAACTGCCAACCCCAGGTCATGGTACAAGTGAAGGATTCTATTACAATTGGAGGACTAAGAGGTCTTACACCTATCTCAGAGGAGCAGTGGACAAGACACCCATGTTTGAACAGTGAAAGGGAAATAATGATGTGGATTGGGAGTCATCTCCACGTTTGATAACAGACACAACACATGGTAGACACTCAAATGTTTGCTGGATAAATGAATGAGAAAATTAGTAAATGCTTGGAAAGGAACTATTGCAACTACCTACCACTGTTGAATATAGGACTATCTATATTAAGATTGATAGATGGGCATATTTATAATTGCTAATTTGTTGCAGAATGATCTTGAGTTATTTTAGATTGAATGAACACTAATGATATAACTGTAGAGTTGCCCACATTTATAATAAATGCAATAAATTGGATCACTAAATACACTAGCGGGTGATTATAAGAGACTCAGCCTTTCAGAATTTGATGATCTGGAAGAGTAGAACTTGTTCTGACTTGAGTGGAAGTTCCTTTTTCTTCTCTAGCTAAAGGCAAAACCAATGGTCTAAATACTACTGGACTACCTTCAATGTGTAAGCATATAAATAATAACAAACAGGAGACAATGATGATAATGAGATCAGCCATATGCATTATGGCTGGCTTACAATAGAATATTAAACTCAGAATTTCCCTTCAACCCTCAGTTGCCATGAGCCTAGAAATATGATGAACTCAACCCCATGCACTTGAAGTGGAGAAACATGATGTAAAACGCGAAGAAATCTCCTACATAACGAGATGAAAATCCTCACATCCTTATTTCCTGCTTTAATTCAAAGAGAGGCTCTTACTGATATCATAAGAGGGCACACAGAAGTTACAGCAGATGGAAAAAGCGGAACCTGCGTGTTCCATGTGTCATCATTTCAAAAGGGGTGAGGGGAGCACATAATAGAACCTCCAAGCCAGTGCCTCAGTTTCATAATTTCATCAATTTACTTTTTCTAACATAACGTTTCATCCCATCACACTACAGCTCAAAACTATTCAATGAATCCTCTATTCCACTTTTTTTTTTTAAATTTCAAACTCTTTGAGATGGCATTTAAGATTCTCTAGACACTGTCCTTGTCTTTCTTATGAGAATTCTCCAATCAAACTGGCCGATCATGGCCCCAGTGTTAGCCACATGGTCGTGCCCCAGGGCCTTGTCCCACATGGGCCCCTCTCACTCATGGTCCATGGTCTCATCCCTGACCTCTCTGCCCATCTCGTCACCTATTCCCTTGTCATCTGAGCCATGCATTTATCTTCAAGACATTTTTTGGACTTTCTTTTCTCCACAGGATTTCAGTTTTTTAAGCATATAGGCTGAGAATTCAACTCTTTTGTATTTCCACAGTATGTGGTATAGTGCTTTTCATATAAGGGCTATGTAAAGAAAAAAGTTGAATGAATGAACAGAGAAAGGGATGAAGAAAATGAAACCCAAAGTTGCAATGATTCTGAAAAAAACAACATATTGTTGAGATACTTTTAATTTGCACTTAAACTGCCTTACACAATAAAGATTTTATTTCTTATTTTGACACATAACCAGAAGCCTAGAGGAAGGACACATTTCAGGGCTGGTTGGTAAGTGGCTCAGCAGTGCCATCAGAAATGCAAGTCTTCACTACTAAGTCTTGTAGTGAATGCAAGTCTTCACCACAGAAATACAAACAATCCCCAGAGACTGTCATGAACACCTTTATGCACACAAACTAAAAAAATCTAGAAGAAATGGATAAATTCCTGGAAGCATACAACTTGCAAGACTGAATCAGGAAGAAATTGAAACCCTAAACAGAGCAATATTGAGTTCTGAAATTAAAGCACTAATTAAAAACCTACCAACAAAAAAAAAAGCCCTGGACCAGATGGATTCACAGCCAAGTTCTACCAGAAGAGCTAGTACCAATTCTATTAAAACTATTCTTAAAAATTGAGGAAGAGGGGCTCCTCTCAAACTCATTCTCTTGATACCAAAACCTGGCAAAGACACAACTAAAACAGAAAACTACAGGCCAATATCCCAATGAACACAAATGCAAAATCCTCAACAAAATACTAGCAAACTGAATCCAACAGCACATTCACCATAGTCAAGTAGTCTTCATTCTGGAGACTCAAGGTTGTTTCAACATATACAAATCAATAAACATGATTCACCACATAAACAGAATTAAAAACCATGTGATCCTCTTAATAGATGCAAAAATAGCTTTTGATAAAATCTAACATCCCTTCATGATGAAAAATCCTCAAGGAACTGGCCATAAAAGGAACATACAACATTATACTGTTATAATACTGTTATAATGTCCCACAGGCAACATTATAATGAATGGGCGACAGCTGGAACCATCCCCATTGAGAACCAGAATAAGAGAAGAATGTCCACTGTCTCCACTCATTCAACATAGTACTAGAAGTGCTAGTTAGAGCAATCAAGCAAGAGAAAGAAATAAAAGGCACTTAAACAGGAAAAGAAGTTGAGTTCTCTTTTTTCATAGATGAAATGATTCTATACTTAAAAAACCCTAAAGACTCCACCAAAAGGCTCCTACAATTGATCAATGATTTCAGTAAAGTTTCAGGATACAAAATCAATGTACAAAACTCAGTAGCATTTCTATACACCAATAGAAATACAAACAATCCCCAAATCAATAATGAGAGCCAAATTAATAATGCAATCCCATTTACAATAGCCATAAAAATAATAAAATATCTAGGAATGCATCTAACCAAGGAGATTAAAAATCTCTACAAGGAAAACTATAAAACACTGCCAAAAGAAATCATAGATGAAACCCACAAATGAAAAAATGTTTCATGCTCACGGATTAGAACACTCAGTATTATTAAAATGGCCATACTGCCCAAAGCAATGTATAGATTCAACACTATTCCTACCAAACTACCAAGGCCATTTTTCGCAGAACTAGAAAAACTATACTAAAGTTAATATGAAACAAAAAATGAGTCCAAATTGCCAGAGCAATCCTAAGAAAAAAGAAAAAACCTGGAAATATCACATTACCTGACTTCAAACTTTACTATAAGGCTACAGCAACCAAAACAGCCTGGCACTGGTACAAAAACAGACGGTATTAGTCTATTCTTACATTGCTATAAAGAACTACCTGAGACTGGGTAATTTATAAAGAAAAGAGGTTTAATTGACTCACAGTTCCACAGGCTGCACAAGAGGCATGGCTGGAGAGGCCTGGGAAACTCACAATCACGGCAGAAAGCAAAGGAGAGGCAAGTACATCCTCACATGGTGACAGGAGAAAGAGAGAGCAAAGGAGGAAATGCCATGCACTTTTAAACCATCAGATCTCATGAGAAATATATCATAAAACAGCACTAGGGGGACAGTTTTAACCCATTAGAAACCACTGCCATAATCCAATCACCTCCCACCAGGCCAGGTCTCCAATACTGGGGGATTACAATTCAACATGAGATTTGGTTGGGGACACAGAGCCAAACCATATCAATAGACACATAGGCCAATGGAACAGAATAGAGAAATAAATAGAAATAAAGAATAAAACAGTGCACCTACAGCCATCTGATGTTTTACTAAAGCTTAAAAATAATCAATGGAGATAGGACTCCCTATGCCATCAGTAATGCTTGGATAACTGGCTAGCCATATGCAAAACAACAAAACTGGACTCTTACATTTCACCATATACAAAAATTAACTTAAGATGGATTAAAGATATAAGACCTCAAACTATAAGAATCCTAGAAAAAAACCTTAAAAACACCGTTATGGACTTTGGCCTTATGACTAAGTCCTCAAAAGCAATTGCAACAAAGACAACAATTGACAAGTGGGACCTGATTAAACAGAGATCTTCTGTACGACAGAAGAGACTATCAACAGGGTAAATAGACAACCTACAGAATGGTAGAAAATACTCACAAACTGTGTATCCAACGAATGCCTAATATCCACAATCTATAAGGAACTTAAATCGACAAGCAAAAAAACCCCAAATAAGTCCATTAAAAAATGGGCAAAAGACATGAACAGACATTTCTCAAAAGAAGACACACAAGTGGCCAACAAACATGAAAAATGTTCCACATCACTAATCATCAGAGAAATGCAAATCAAAACCACAGTGAAATAGCATCTCATACCAGTCAGAATGGCTATTATTAAAAAGACAAAAAGTTACAGATGCTGATGAGGCTGAGGAGACAAGGGAAAGCTTATACACTGTTGTTGAGAGTGTAAATTAGTTCAGAAACTGTGAAAAGCAGTTTGGAGATTTCTCAAAGAACTTTTAAAAAAAACACCATTCAACTCAGCAATCCCATTACTAGATATATATCCAAAAGAAAACTAATTATTCTACCAAAAAGACACATGCATTCACATGTTCATCACTGCACCAGTCATAATAGCCAAGAACCTAGATGCCCTTCAACAGTGGACTGAATAAAGAAAAAAGCAGTACATACACACCATGAACTACTATGCAGCCATAAAAAAGAATAAAATCATGTCCTTTGCAGCAACATGGATGCAGCTGGAGGCCACAATCCTAGGTGAATTAACACAGAAAACCAAATACCACATGTTCTCACATATATGGGAGCTAAACAGTGGGTAGTCATGAACAAAAAGACAGCAACAACAGACTCTGGGGACTACTAGAGGTGAGATGGCCAGAGGTGGGGAAGGGCTGAAAAACTAACTGTTGGGTACTATGCTCAGTATCTGGGTAACTGGATCAACCATATCCCAAACCTCCGCTTCACAAAATGTACCCATATAACAAATCTGCACATGTACCCCCGAATCTAAAATAAAAGTTGAAAAAAATTAAAATAAAAAATAAATTTAAAAAATACTAATTAGCTCTTTGTTTCTATCAAGAATATTGATGAATAAATGACTGATCCAAGCCAGGCACTGTGGCTCATGCTTGTAATCCCAGCACTTTGGGAGGCCAAGGCAGTCAGATCACTTGAGGTCAGGAGTGCGAGACTAGCCTGGCCAACATGGCGAAACCCTGTTTCTACTAAAAATACAAAAATTAGCTGGGCGTAGTGGTGCACACCTGTAATCCCAGCCACTTGAAAAGCTGAGGCAGGAGACTCGCTTGAAACCAGGAGGTGGAGGTTAGAGATTGCACCACTGCACTCCAACCTGGGTAACAGAGTGAGACTCTGTCTCAAAAAATAATAAAAATAATAAATAATATAAAATAAATGATTGCTCCATAAAGTTGAATTCCAAAAAAAAGAAAGAAAGAAATGCCAGCTTTCCCACCTCTGTGCTCCACTAGCTTGCTGGCTGCATCCTCAGCAGGAGGCCCCATGGCTACCTGTGGCTTCAGATGTCCACCTGGAGCACCTGGGGCCTCATGCATTCTTGTTCACATCTGGTAGGAGATAACACACTTCCCTGCACCCAAGCCAACTCAAGTCACCCAGGGGAGCGCCATGTGCCATTTGGCTTGGACTAAAGTTAGAGATGAAGCCAGCACCCTAAAAGGCACTTGGATTGTCTTGCCTAGGGTCGATGCCTGAACAAAACAAGTTTTGTTAGGAAGAGGAAGGGTGGTGGGCACTGACGCTAAGGAGGCAACCAACAATGTCCGCTGAAGCAGGACCAAAACCTGAATCATGATGTAATTTATGTGCATTACCTCGTTGACTCACAATGCTGCAAGATTGTCCTCATTTCACTAAAGAGGATACTGAGGCCCAACGATGTCTAGTAACTTGCACTAGCTCACACAGCTTTTAAACAATAGAGCCAAGATTCAAAATAAGTTCATGGCTAGCAAAATGACCTAATTTGAAGGCTGCCAAAAAATGCCAGCCCAAATTTAGCTCTTTTGGTTACCAACAACAAGAGCCAAGAAATCCTACCATTAATCATATATTAAAGGAAAAATGGATACCACTACCCCACCCAAGTCAAAACATCGAAGTGTTGCTTAAGAAATATTGGCAGATTGTCACCTGACATTTCTGAAATTAGGTATCAGATTAATAATGTTATTATTTTTTAAAAAAAAATGGAAATTCAAATGAAAGCTAATTCGATCTCAGGCACTGTCCTAAGCACTTCTCATGTCATGAAGAGAAATTACTCTCAAAAACCCAGTGAGCTCATATGATCCCCAACTTACAGGTTGAAAAAGAGAAGCCCAATGAAGTTAAGTAACTTGCCTAAGGTTATCTGGTTATTCATCTAACAACTGGCAGAGCTAAGATCTTTGAACTCTTTTTTTTTGAGAAAAGTCTTGCCCTATTGCCCAGGCTGGAGTACTGTAGCCTCAACCTCCTGGGCTCCAGCAGTCCTCCCAGCTCAGCTTCCTGAGTAGCTATGACCACAGACACACATCACTTCAGCTGGATAATTTTTTTTAATTTTTTTGTGGGGGGGGGTGTCTCACCATGTTGCCCAGGCTGGTCTTGAACTCCTGAGCTCAAGCGATCCACCTGCCTCAGCCTCCCAAAGCACTAGAATTATAGGTGTGACCCACCATGTCCAGCCAGATTTAAACTCTTGTTCTTAAAACCTGACCCATTATCACCTCCCTACATTAATAGTCCTTGTATCTGTTTCCTTTTATCTGAATCCTGGAAACCCACTCCTAACTCCCCTGGAATCTGGAACAGTAGAGCCAAATCCTTGCTTCCTCCACCCTCTGACACCTACTCCCCAACACCCCACTCTCCGGTCCGTCACAGCAGAAGAAAGTGGCTTCTCCAGAGGGCCAGCTCTATTCCCACTAAACCAAGCAAAGTTATTTGAAAGCTGATGTGGACCCCTAAACCATGGACTCTCTGTGGGGGGCAGGGAGGCAACATTGTCCCCAAGGGCAGCAAAAATTGATACTTGAAGGAGAAAACAATTTGGATGTTATAATGGACTATGGCTCTCTAAAACACAATGTTATTCAACAAAATTATGTTTCTCCATATTACATTTCTCTCATTAGGGCGAATAATTTCATTTCATTCTTCTTCTTAGGGAGGTGATAATGAAGAAATGGTTGAGAAACACTGCAAGGGGCATCTACCCATAACTGAAAAGACCCCTGAGAGCGCCTCCGGTCTCACCTGCACACGCATTCCTCCCTGAACCTGCTCAGCGTGAGCTGCTAACCAGCGGTGGGCACCTTCCCAACACCCACGAGGTTCCCAAAGATGTTCTTCATATGTACATGTTCCAAAAAGTAAGTATTTACAGACAGCAGATAAGTTTGGGAAACTCTTGATGAGGTGGCATCAAGCTGTAGTCTTTGGTGTGGGACTCCCTGGTCTTGAGCCCACCCGTGGGCACAGAGGCTCTCCAGGAAGGGATTCCAGGCACAGACTGAAGCTTTGCTGTCTCGGACCATCTGTGGGACGAGGACGCACTCTCACGCTGCTTGAGACAGTGTCACTGAGTCCAGCACTCAGGATGTGGTAGCAGCACCACTGATTTCTTTTGATGGCATTTACTTCATTTATATCTGAATTCGGAATGTTCTGATCTTCCACTCCAGCCAGGCTGGATTCAGAATGCGTTCAGAAAGTCCCAACCCTCAAGCTCCAGCCAGTCTGTACCCCAGAAAAAGCTACACAAAGAAAGGCGGAAACAGGGAAAAAAATCTACCCCTGTGTCGTGGTTTGTGTCACAATCTACATACGCAGCATTACCTATCCACCCCACCTCGAAACGTGCTCCCAGCCAGCTATCATTGCATTTTGAAGGGACTGGGAAACTGTCAATGAATATATGCAAATCCATTTATTCAGCAGGAACAATGGCTACAGAAGGAATAAAGGAAGAGGGGAGAGATGGGAGCTCTGCAAACAATTTCTCTTGCAAAGGGAATCTGCCAAAGGAGAGGAGGAGAAATGGAGACGACGCGGGAGAGGAATGAATCGCCAAGGTCCCACAGGGGACGTGCAGTAAGGCCAAGGATGCAGCTCTGAGAGCTGTGCCAGGGCACTCTGCAGAGCCACACTGCCTCTTACTGCCGGTGTTATTTTAACAGCACACACCAGGATCAAAAACTGCAGAACAATGGGATTGCCTGATGGCCAGCAGCCTTTTTAGGGGTTTCTGCACAGCACATTTTCATTTCCTCCATGCGGCAGGACCACCTTCTTTGTTGAAATGTCACCCACACGATCCTAACCCATATGGCTAAGACTAGTTCTGCCTTCAAAGAGCCTCTTGGCAAAGCTGAGCAACCTGGACACTTGCCAATAACAAAGTGTTTCCAACCTGGAATTTTGGAGGAGGCTTGCAGTCTCTCTGTGACCACCTCCCTTTCTTTATCCTTTCTAAGCCTGGTGGCAATTTTTCTGAGTGCAAGCATTTGATTTGGCCCTAGCCTGGTACCCACAGGCATTCTTGACTGATGGAACAGACATGACTCCTGCACACACACAAAAACCCTGTTTTGCTATGTGACCTGAAGATATCTCTATACTGAATTATTTATGGCTATGAGGCTATGATGGTTAATCTTCCTTGTTTCATAAATTGCATTCAAGGCTGCAAGAAATCCTAACTGCAGAGCCTTTGCTTTGTGTTGTTTTCCATCCACATCTGTAAAAATGAAATCCAAAATTTAGTTTCCACGTTCAGAACCATTAAGCATTTGCATCAGAATTTTTCTGTTTTGTTTTTCACCTAGTGCTTTGTTTAAAAAACAAAAATTTTTAATGCCTGCTATGTACAAGGACAATGACAGTTCTTGTGACTATCTCACTTAATCAACACCACCAAATGTCACCCTCTAGCACCTTATGCGTTGCTAAGCCATGTGTTTGCAATCGGCAGTTGCTCTTTGAGCCTTGCCAGCATATGTTTTTGGCTTTTGAATTCAATTTCAGCAACCTTGAGAAAGCACAAAATAGGCTGGGAAGGAATTTGAATGGTATTAGCTTAATTTGGATTCTGTAGAAGCCATATAATCATCCACCCATCTGTCTGCTCCAAGATGCCCATTTGCGCATGTGCACCAATCTCTCAGTTTGTGCTGGGCCTCCAAGGCATGCATGTGCAAAGTGAAGGGAATGAAAAAGTTCACTGTCTATTTGATGAAAGCTCCATGTAACTGAAGGACTGCTGTGCTGGGTGTGCCCGCATGAAAAGATCTGGGCACATACAGATGGTGAACATAATGAATCCAGTGAGGACCCTGCTGAGGACTGGATTTTAACTGGTCATTGAAGCTGGATAGATTGCTCACCCTTTGGGTTACGTCTTTACATCCTCAAACATCTGGAGGGAAACTGGACAGGAAATGTTCTGCTCATCTCAAAGAACCACATGTGTGCCATGATATGGAAGGTATGTCCAGATGCCAGCAAATCCACTGCATTCCTCCAAGTTAGTCTTGCCTGGAGTATTTTCGAAAGGCAAATGAGGAACCTCTGATTGAGGCTTACTCAATGTGGTATAAAGCAAGGGTCCCAACCCCCAGTCTGCAGACCAGCACTGGGCCACGGCCTGTCAGGAACCAGGCCACACAGTAGGAGGTGAGGAGCAGGTGAGCAAGCATTACCGCCTGAGCTCCGCCTCCTGTCAGATCAGCCACAGTGTTAGATTCTCATAGGAGCCCATACCCTATTGTGAACTGCGCATGCGAGGGATCTAAGTTTTACACTCATGAAAATCTACCTAATGCCTGATGATCTGAGGTAGAATGCTTTCATCCTGAAAACATGTTCAACTGCCCCCAGTTCGTGGAAAAATTGCCTTCCACGAAACTGGTCTCTGATGCCAAAAAGTTTGGGGACTGCTGGCATAAAGCACTTTCTGCCACATGAAATCTTTTAGGAGAGGCAGGAATGTAAATAAATACATAAACTCATTTCACTGTAAAACTAAGGAATATCTTTTTCAAAGTGCAACTCTATTTTAATAGCTTCGCTAAGTAGATGTATGTGAGACTGCATGAGTGTGCAAATGGGTGTGTTACCTAGTGCAGGGTTTTCAAAACAAGACTCCATGTCATTATTATCTGAGGAGCTTCCTAGAAATACAGATCCTTGTTCCCAAACTGGATCTACAGAACTAAAATCTCCACTTTTGGAATCCAAGAATTTCTCTAACATACCCAGTTGGTGCTGGCATCAGAGCACAGAGAGGCATTCAGGAAGCAGAGGGAAGGGCTCCGGAGTGCTCACTGTCATGTTAACTTTTGCTGAATTCCTGCCATGTGCCAGACCTGGTTTTAAGTCTTTAATGGGCATCTGAGTTAGCCCCTACACACACCAAATCACGTAGTTACCACAGTATTTCCATTTTACCACTGAGGAAATTGATGCTCATTCACAAAGCTGGTAAGTAGTAAGTCTGAACATTCAAGATCCCCATATAAAGGGTTGGCTCTCTCTAACTTACAAGATCTTGCCTGGCCAAGGTGACCTCCATTTTCAGCGCCAGTTCCCTGAGTCCTACAAACCTTCAGTTGATGAGAGCTGAAACAGGAGATCAATCTGTCCTCTGACCTAGCCCAACCTATTTATTTTGCAGTTAAGAAAACTTTGATGTAAAGAGAATAGACCAGGTGTGCTGGCTCATATCTATAATCCCAACACTTTAGGAAGCAGAGGCAGGAGGATCACTTGGGACCAGGAGTTCAAGACCAACCTGGGCAGCATTGAGGGACCCTGTCTCTAATAATAATAATAATTAGTCAGGCATGGTGTCATGCGCCTGTAATCCCAGCTACTCAGAGGCTGAAGTGGGAGGATCATTTGAGCCTGGGAAGTTGAGGCTGCAGCGAGCCATGATCACGCCACTGCACTCCAGTCTGGACAATAGAACAAGACCTTGTCAATCAATCAGTCAATAGTGGCTCTCTTAGGAACAATCAAATTTGAGCATAGATGTCTGGATTTCATCAGTATCCTAAAAGTACCCTGCTCTGTTTAGTAACTAAGCTCTTAGTAACTAAGCTCTCTAGGGTTTAAATGTTAAAAAGTCCCCTTGCCCTACAAAGCCAAATTTAATGGTGATTATTAATTTTCTAAAAGTTCCATGTTTAAGGATCTCTGGGACTACAACCTTCTAGAAACCTTTGGTGAACTCCATAGGATCCTAGGTTTTTTGGGTTTTGGTTTATAGTCCAAACAAGAAATACCTCTAAATTCATCCTAGAAGTCTGCTTTTACTATCCTCTCAGCTCCACGAGCATACAGTTAGGTGGTAAAACATCAAAAATGGTTACCTCATGGCATTTACAGACACCAGGCATGTGTTTCAACAGTTTTCCCTGAGGCTCCCTGACTTACATGTCAGAAGCTTATTGCAAAAGTTTCATCTAATATGGGCTGCTTGAGATTTATACCTTAACGATCAGCCCACTAACACGTTCTAGGAGCTTCCTCTCTCCACTCTACACAATTTTATTACTGAAGTTACTACATAATTCTCCTCAAACTTAGAAGGCCAAGACAGGTGTGCTATAGGGCCTGTGCTACCTGGTGACTCTATTTGGGCTCATAATTCGCCTGTGTCCTAATAGTGAACATTGAATGTTTCGTTCATGGAGACTGAAACCTCACCATTAAGGCTTCTGCTGACATAAGTCCCAGGACACACCTGCCAGATAGCAGAGGTGGGAAAGGTGAGAAGTCAGTCAACTAATTCCTGCCATGTCCCAGTAGAATGGCCCTGATTTGTTGTCCTTTCTTCAGGGATTTGGTAAGTTTTTCCTTCCCTCCCAGGCTTAAGGTATCAACAATTCTTATTCATTATAGAAATAAACATGTATACAATTGTGGGAAAGCTAGTGAATTAAGAGCCCAGAAGAGGAAGTCACTAACTGGACTTTCTGATGATGACCTCTACTGGTGTATGGGTCAGAACTTGCCAGAGCTTCTAGGAATACAGGAGCATCCATTCACCAAGGGGGTCAGCAAAAAACAGAGCAAGGAGGAGGCCATGGGAGGCCAACTGAGCCAGAAGCCAGGAAGATGAGCTGGGCACAAATTTAGGCAGACCAAGGACAAGGTGACCCCACAAGCAACTCTGTGACCATCTGTCCATGAGGAACAGAGAGAACAACCTGGCCACTACCAGCGTCTGCATCTGTCTCTCATCCCAGCTCACCTCATCTTCAGGGAGTGATGGCTGCTGCCCAGCTTCCACCTCTCCAAGGCCATGCGACTTTCTCCTTTGGCCAACTCTAACTCAGACTTATGCAAGGATACTGGGAAACACAGTTCCAGCTCAGCCAAGTGGACACAGTGCAAAACCATTCATATATACCTCTTTTAACCATTTTTCATTTCCAAATAAATACAATCATAAAATTATGTTTTTACCTAACATGGCACAACTATCTCTCACAAAGCCAAAGACACACAAATCTCTCTGCAAAATAGGATGCAAAGTCTATCTTTGGGTGGCCATACCATGCAAAATCATGTAAACTGAAACTGAAGTTCTTCCTTCCCAGTCAACTGGCCATATGGAATTTCTAACGAGCCATAGTCAAAGTTGAGAGAGAGAAGGCAACAGGGCAGAACTAGGGGCCAGGAGACTCTGAGCCACTTGCTTGTGTAACTTACATGTGCTTGCAGGATCTGCTCAAGGCCAACACTGAATATATTACCTCCCCCTGAGGATGCAGTGCTGCTGTGCACACCCAACTTTATGGCTTGGTTGGTCAGAAAATACCTGATTCTTGCTGGACAGTTTGGATCACGTGATGAAGTGTTCAGTCTTTTCTATGGCCCTGTAACAAGCCAGAAGCTATTTCTCAAAAGAAAAATAGTTATTTGCAAAGAATGGTACAGCTATGCTCCTCCTAAAGACTTGCTTTATGATTCATTGATAGGGGCCTGCCAATGTCACAGTATGGCCACCTGTCAGGAACACATCAATTGTCTTTTAATCTGCTGTGCCACATGGCTGAAGTGGCAGTGCAGCTTGCAGAGAGGTCTCTTGCAGAACCTTCTTTTGTTATGAGACCCACTTAAAACTGGCAGCCTTTGAGTGCTTCAACAAATGGCTCTGAGTGACATGACCAAATGAGGTGCATGTGTTGCCTTTAAGATCCAAAGAAGGCCCATTTGATTTTGCGTTTCTTTCTAGAGAAGATTCTAGATGCAGAAACTCACCTTTCCCCTTGGAAGGGATTTTTAACATGCCTTGGAGCATAAGACCCCTATACCTTTTCACTGAGATGGAAGCCCCCTGAATTTTTGTGGGACTTATTTTCTACCCTCTGTTACCCATGGTGTCTTTTCAAAGTGTCTAGGTCAGTTGCTCCTCAACTCACTTCCTGCTCACCAGGTCCCATCAGCATGATATCATCAATTATTTTCAGTGGAGTGGAGCAGCATGATGTTTCATGAAATGGAGACAGTCAACTTCCCTGTGAATTAGATTTGACAGAGGACCAGAGAGTTGCTATAACCCTAAGTTCATTCAGTGAAAGTGTATTGCTAGCCCTGCTAACTGCAGACAAACTGCTTCTGGTGATCTTTACCAACAGGTAAAGCAGGGGGACTTCTGCAAGCTTGAGAGCTGCAAGCCAGATGCTGGTGATGCACAGAGAATCTAGAATAGCAACTGCAATTGGAGTCACCACCAGATTAAGTTTACAGTAATCCACGTTTGTTCCTAAAAATCCATCTGTCTTCTGCACAGGCCAAATAGACAAGGTAAATGAAGATGTGGTAGGATTCTCTAACTCTGACTTTCAAGTTCTTAATAGTGACATTAAACTGTGCAGACCTTCCAGGAATGCTGTAATGCTTTTGGATTACTATTTGGAGAAGTAGAGGCAGCTCTAGAATCTTCCACTTGGTTTTTCCCATTATAGTAGCCCTTGAGTCATTCCATGGGTCAGGGAAACAATGAGGGGAGTCTGGCAGTTGTTATGTCTATTCCAGTTACATATTCCAAGGCCAGGGATGTCAGCACAGGACGGGCTCAGAGACACACTTGGCACAAGATGAAATGGACCTGAGTCAACACTCCATGACTCCAGACTCCAACAATTTCCTACTCTGGCTAAGGTACCATGGTAGCTTTTTGAGTCCAATAAACCCTCAAAAATCTCATCATTTCCCCTTTCCTCAATGTACAGTCACCTGACAAATAGCTGCCACAGGCCTTTGGAGAAGGCTAAGCGGGAAATTCACAGTACATACAGTCATGCATTGCTTAACAACAGGGATATGTTCTGAGAAATGAATTTTTCAGTGATTTCATCATTGCGCAGACAGAGTGCACTTATGCAAATCTAGATAGTACAGCCCATGAAACCCCTAAGCTATAGACTATGGCATTGCTCCTAGCCTACAAACCTGAACAGCATGTTGCTGTCTTGAATATTACAGACAATTGTAACACAATCATGGTATTTGTGTATATAAACAGATCTAAATATAGGAAAGATACAATAAAAATGTTGTATAAAAGACAAAATATGATACACCTGTGTAGGGAACTTACCAAGAATGGAGTTTACAAGGCTGGCAGGTGCTCTAGGTGAGTCTGTGAGTGAGAGGTGAATGAACGGGAAAGCTAGGACATTACTGTACACTGCTATAGACTTGATAAACACTGTACACTTAGGCTATGCTAAATTTAGCTTTTAAAAATTTTCTTCAATAATAAATGAACCTTAGCTTACTGTAACTTTACTATCAACTTTTTAATATTTTTAACTTTTTGACTCTTATTATACTTAATTTAAACACATTTTATAGCTATACGAAAAATATTTTCTCTCCGTACATTGTTATTCTATAAGCATTTTTCTATTTTTAGAAACATTATCAGGATCACCGTCTTCCTCCTCCACATCTTGTCCCACTGGAAGGTCTTCAGGGCAGTGACATGCATGGAGCTGTCATCTCCTGGGCAGTGATGTGCATGGAGCTGCCATCTCCTGGGATCACAGTGCCTTCTTCTGGATACCTCCTGAAGGACCTTCCTGAGGCTGCTGTAGTTTTTTTTTTTTTTGATAAGTAGAAGGATTACACTCTAAAATAATGATTAGAAGTGTCATATAGTAAATATACAAGCCTGTAACATAGTCACTTATGATCATTACCAAGTATTATGTGCCACACATAGTTACATGTGCTAGACTTTTTTATGACAGGCAGTGCATCACCACAAACATGTGAGCAATGCATTGTGCTATGATGTCATGACAGCTACATCACTAGGTGATAGAAAGTTTTCAGCTCCATTATAATCTTATGGGACCACTGTCATAAACATCGTCCATCACTGACCAAAATGTTGTTACATAGTACAGAGCCGTACTTGCGGCTGTGCTGCAGGGCCAACCTCACTGCTCTGAGAGGCCAACAGTGGTCACAGTCCTCACTGCTGGACCCTAAGTCACCACTTCCCCCTAGGACATCTTTCATTAGGCACCCATGCAGCCTTACCAGCCCCGGAGGGCCCCTCACCGGGGGAAGCTCAGTCTCTGTTGCCTGAACTCCTGTGAGAATGGGAGCCCTTGATGAGGTCTTTGGGTACAAATCTTTTTGCCCCTTAGGGAAATGCCATGGTCAGGATTGGAAGCCCCTCATTTGAGTTTCCTAGGCCTGCTGTAATAAATGCACCACCGGCTGCCCTGAAACCACAGAAATGACGTCTCTCACAGTTCTGGAGGCTGGACGTTGAAATCAAGGTGTCCGCAGAGCCCTGCTCCTGCTGAAGGCTCAGGAAAGGTCCTTCCTTGCCTCTTCAGCCTGCAGTGGCCTCAGCTGTCCCGTGGCTTGTAGCTCCAACCCCTCGCCCTCCATCCTCACTCGGCCTTCTTCTCCGTGCACATCTGTATCCTCTGTTCTTCTTAGAAGGATACCAGTCACTGGACTTGGGGCCCGCTCTGCTCCAGTATCAACTTACCTTTCATTACATCTTCAAGGACCCTATTCCAAATAAGGTCACATCCTCAGGTTCTGGGTGAACGTAAATTTGGGGCAGGGGGAGACACTGTCCATCCCCTGAGACCTCTGAAGGTATTTCTCAAGACTTACTGCCTTTTAACCACTGGGCGGCTCTCTTAAGACCTATGATGTTTGGTCCCCCACTCCCACCTGCTAGGATTCTGATTTAGTTTTGCTGGGATGGAATCCAAGCATCAGTACTTCCTCAAGCTCCCCAGGTAATTTTGTTGGCTGTATACCAGTGATCTGCTTGACATCTGCTGCTTTCCACCCAGCCTGTATCCAAGGGGAACTGAGGTCTCTGCCCTCCTAATCTCAGGCTCCCAATCAACACTGTCCTTCACCTGTCTATTCCACAGGGACTTTGCAGAATATACAGTCACTACCCAAACATCTTGCCTTAAAAAAACACAGGGCATTGAGTGGGAGGTAAGAGAGAAAGATGTTGGCAAAATAAAATTTCAGTTAGACAGGAGGAATGAGTGCAAGAGGTCTGTTGTGCAACATGGTGACTATAGTTAGTAACTTGGTATTGTATTCTTAACAATTGCTGAGAGTACATTTTAAGTGTTCTTACTACAAAAAAAAAAAAAAAAAAACAGTATGTGAGGTAATGCACATGTTAGTTAGCTCAGTGTAGCCATCCACAATATATGCATATTTTAAAACGTCAAACATGATAGACATAATCTTTATTTTTCAACTAAAATAATTAAAAATTACTTTTAAAAAAACACAAGACATTGCATTCACAAAGAGTTAGGTCCCATATGCCAGTGGTCCCCAACCTTTTTGGCACAAGGAACTGATTTCATAGAAGACAATTTTTCCACAGATGGGGGGCAAGGGGGATGGTTTCAGGATGATTTGAGCATATTACATTTATTATGTGCTTTATTCTATTATTACAACATTGTAATGTATAATGAAATAATTATATGACTCACCATAATACAGAACCTGCGGGAGCCCTGAGCTTGTTTTCCGGCAACTAGAGGGTCCCATCTGGGGGTGGTGGGAGACAGTGACAGATCAGGCATAGATTCTCAAAAGAAGTATGCAACCGGGCCAGGCGTGGTGGCTCATGCCTGTAATCCTAACACTTTGGGAGGCCAAGACAGGCAGATCACTTGAGGTCAGAAGTTCGAAACCAGCCAGGCCAACACAGTGAAACCCCGTCTCTGCTAAAAACACACACACACACACACAAAAGCTGGATTTGGTGTTGGGCACCTGTAATCCCAGCTACTCAGGAGGCTGAGGCAGGAGAATCGCTTGAACCTGAGAGACAGTGGTTGCAGTGAGCCAAGATCACTGGGCAACAGAGTGAGACTCTGTCTCAAAAAAAAAAAAGAGGGGGGGTCACAACCTAGATCCCTTGCATTTGCAGTTCACAAAGGGTTCACGTTCATGTGAGAATCTAATGCTGCCAACGATCTGACAGGAAGTGGAGCTCAGGCAGTAATTCAAGGGGCAGGGAGCAACTGTAAATACAGATGAAGCTTCCCTCGCTCTCCTCCTGCCGTGCAGCTTGGTTCCTAACAGGCCACACACTGGTACCAGTTCTTGGCCTGGGGTGTGGGAGGAGGGGGTGGGGACTCCTGCACTACACGGTATTGCTCAGCATGGATGTACTCCACTCTGGGATTATCTTTACTTTGGGCATCTATTCTACATTGTCTCTAAAATACTGCAGCAAGTGTATTTCTGGGAGGTGACTACACTTTTTGGTTGGCTGACATCTCAGTCTTTGTTGCCTCACCTCCCCACATACCCAAGGTAACCTCTAAAAATATGCCCCCTCATTCTTAATGTTCCCCTGGCATAGCGTTTCTCAGAAATGTGGATGTACCCTGGAGGGTGGGCCAGGCCCCCTCTGCATTCTTTGTGGTCCCCATTCCCCAGCTCCGAGCCCTGACTGGCTCCAGCTCACAGCACACACGTGTATCCAAGCTTCCTGTGGCACAGCCTTTCCCAGTGTTCACACATCACTCCCTTGTCCAGCTTTATGGACTTAAAGCCCAGACACATGCAAAAATAGGGCACATGTCTGCTATGTGGGTGTAACAGATTGCATTTAAAATAAATTCATCTGCTGAGTTAACAGGTTTCATTTAGTATAAAACCAAAGACTAGCTTCCAAAACCTGAAACTTACTAGCTTTAAAAGAAGGAGAAGAAGGAAGAAGCAGAAGAAGAATGAAGAAGAAATAAGCCCCTTTTCTTCCTCATGTTGAAGTTTCCAGTTGTAGAAGAAAGGACATTTTTTACTTTTTAATTAAGCTTTCCAGATGAAATAAGCCTACATTTAATTCAACCTCGGATGCTCATGCAACCAGAGATTTTTCCATTGTGGAATTGTCCCTGTCTTTCTAAAATAGCAACTTGTTGTAAAGGCCTGCTCAGAGCAGAAGGCCACTCTGCCAAATTAGCAGCAGAGAGGTAGGGCCAGCTGGCTCCCAGTGATTGGCAAATTGCTGCTAATTATTGCCAACACTCTTCTTAATTATCAGCTAATACAAGAAAGCTATGTTTAATGTCACCTGGCAAGCCACAGAAAATTAAATTCATGTGAACTCTGGAAATGCAACTGGAGTAGCCCTGGATTCCTCTCCTGTTGTATTTTCCCTCATTGAAATGAACCCCCGCACCTGCTCTTGCTCTCTCCCTCCTGTCTCTACCAACCCCTGCCCAACTTCATGGCTAAACCCCTGGTTGATGTTTTCCTTTAAGTGCTTGTCTTGGGGTATTAATAGCTCTGTGGTGAGAAGCACATCTGCCTATTCCTGGAAAGCTATATGGAAAGCAAAGGAAGCTCATCAAACACCCTGAAAAGGACACAAAGAAACCTTGGCAGTGTGCTCTTCCCCAGGGCTGTTATTGGAAGCTTTCATGTTGCTTCCGCTGTGGCCACATGGCAGCCCCAGAAGAATTTTCTCATGTGACAGTTGTGGAGGGGGGTGGGGGATGGTGAGGACGCATCAAACACCACCACCTATTTCTCTTAGGTCTGCTTCCATCCAATGACTCAAAATCAGAAGGAAGCACAAGCCCTCAGGCTCAACAATACCCTGGGACACAATTGGCAGGAGCCCTCCTTGCACTGGTAGAAAATCTGAGGTCCCAGCAAAATCCCGGAGCAGGTGGTGAAGAGGGCACTAGATTGCGGTCAGGCAACACAGGCTTGCTGTATTCCTCTACACTGTGCTTCGGTTCCCTGCATTTAGCATGAAATGATTTCAATTTAATAATCTCTAAATCTCCTTCAGCATCTAACAATCTGCAATGCCAAGATGAAGAGACTTATAAAGCAATGCAAACTGCTAACAAAGATGAGCCACACCGGACCTCTTTCCTGCCATTTAACTCATAATTGTGACGTATTTTGCAACAATAATCTCTATGACTTGCATACAAATCTGTGCTTATCCACAAATATTTCTCACTCAACGTCCTCCCCAGCAGGGTTTGTAATTGCAGGGAACTGTCCATTCCTCTCCTCACTCCATCAAGCCCAGTTTTTATTCATCTCTAGAGTCAGTTCCTAATTATTGCTTATCTTATTGGAAATAATGTTGCCCTTTAAGGGCTAAACAATGAAATAAACATCTAGTGAACCCATAGAAAAGATATGATGTTACCTTAAATACAGGAAAACAGAAGCAATGCCCTTTCCCCACACTGCTTCCATCTCCCAGAAACACAGAAAAACACCTTTCTCCACTGCCTTAAAGCTGGTTTTTGACCCTGTGCCTGAGTCCTCTTTCTGCACACTCTGCAGGAGTGATGCTGTGCCTGGCCAGCGCACTACAGCCAGGTGCACAGTCCCCACACTCTCATCTGTGTAGCTGAGATTCGAGAACACTCAGATGGCAGAGTGGAAGCTGGAAGCATCATGGGTCTCTGAGTCATCCCTGGAGAAGACCCACTGAGAGAGACACCTGACTCACCTTGGATTGTGGTACGAGCAAGGAATAAACTTGTTTCTTGTAACCACTGCAATGTCACAGTTTTTTACAGCAGCAGAGACTACCCTATTCTGACTGCTTCAACAAGCCAGCCCTGAAAGCACAGGGGAAGGAGCATTCCAAAGGCAGAGGCAGCCACTGCCTGGCCAAGCCCTGTCCTCAGAGAAGTACCTTAGCTCTAGGGTTTTTCTGGCTCCACTGGCAAAGTCTTCCACCAGGTAGAAACTAGTAGGGTTACTGTGGCCAACTTGTTTAATTCCTCAAACCATTAAGCTATCAGTTCACCCAGTAGTGGTTGTTCTTATTTGGTGCTTGTAATAATTTGAGTGAGAGATAATATGGCTTCTATGATCTACAGCATCATTAATCAAATTTTTCCAGGGATCTGAATAGGTAATACCAAGAGAATGAGGCATAGAGCTTAGGAGCAGCTGCTGAGGACTCATGAGGCCAAGGTGAAGGGCCACACTACACAGAGTCTCTGACCCTTGAACCTAGGCTGCTGGCCTGACTTCCTGATGTCAATAGCCTTAGCCCTGGGCATCTTGTCTGCCTAGGCCTACAAAACCTGTCCCTTTCCCTACCATTGTGTCAGTCAGCTCTTGCTGTGTAACAAACCATCCAGTGGCAAACAATACTCTGCATTTATTCTCATGCTCAAAGATCTGCAGGTCAGCTAGGGTAGTTCTGCTCTGGGCTATAAGTCTACAGATCAGCTGGGAGGCTCTGCTCCACATGTGTTCATTCTGGGGTATAGGAAAAAGAGACAGCAGTTACCTGCAGCATTTTTTTTTCATGCATAAGTTGAAAGCCCCCAAAGGGGCCAGCAAAGACAAACAATGTCTCCTAAGGTCAAGGCTCAACATCAGCAGCACACTGTCCCCTCCTCCCACAGTCCACCTGGTTCAGCACAACATCGTCAGGAAAGGGGCAGATACTTCTACTCTGGTGGGAGAAACTACAGAGTCACATAGAAAAGGGTATGGATTCAAGGTGGGTGGGAAATTGGGAATAACAGCGCAACCTCCCACATCTACCGAGTGACCTGGGAGCTGACCCAGTGACCTCGAGTGGGGCTTCTCAAACATCAGCAGGCATAAGAATCACCTCAAGAGTTCATCAGATACAGATTCCCGGGCCCACCCCCAGGGATTCCAATTTAGTTAACTTTCAGGTGGGGCCTAAGAATTTACATTCCCAACAAGCTTCCAGGTGATCCTGATACTGTTGGTCACGTTCAGAAGCCATGGTCACAGCACGCTCATGCAGAGCAAGTGTCAGATCCATGGGGGCAGCAGCTGGAAATGCTTTCATTCTCTAGGTAATATCCTACCTCTCAGAATGCAAATGACAGGACACCTCCTTAGCTGTGACGCAGAAGCATATTCAAATCTGTCTGGGATAGAGCTTGGGTAAACCAACACCTTGTCGCTCTTTGACCTTGGTAATCAAGAGCACACAACTTGGTCCAAACCCCTCAACTCTCTTCAGTATTAAATAAGGATTATAACTCTAAAAAGCATTCTATAACTTGCCCCTAGCATGTGTATGCTGAGCGAGAGCTTCCTTCCCCTGTGCAGATTCGTGATCTCTATTGAGACTCACGGCAGGTACTGAAATCACCTGTTTACAAAGCTGCATTCCCATGCCAGCCTGCAAGTCTTGTGAAAGCAGCCTCTGTGTACCCCTCCATGGGTATCCCTAATGCCTGACGCTTATTAAAGGCTCTACTCCCAAGCCCTTAATACCCCACCTGAGACTTACTCCGTTTGCTGAGTGAATAAATGAGGGAGGGAGGTTAAGATTTCCATCTCCTGGGGAAGCCAGACTCTGTGAGATCACTTGAGAGAGCAGTGCAGCTGAAGAGAATGTGAACTTGTGCTGCCGCCTAGAGCCCCTGGCCCTTTCTGGCCTCCAGCCTTTCCTGATTTCATACTGCCTTCCTTCATGGCTCTTTAGGAAGCACCAGGAGAGATTTCCAAAATCTGGATGCCCAGGCCACCATCAAACCAATTAAATCAAAGCCTTGGGGTGGGACCAGCCATCAGTAATTTCCAAATCTCACCAGGCCATTACCACAGTGGCCAGAGCTAAGGACAGCCAAGCACTGCAGGATCCCTGCTCTGCAGATAGCAGTGACTGACACCTGCAGACACACGAGGCACTGATGAGTCATGGGCGACATTTAACCTCACTGCCACAGGCTCTGCAGCTATTTAGAATCACCCATCTAGACAAACAAAAAAAAATTCTCCCAACATTGCAAAAACAAAGGATTCGTAATTATAACACAAAGCTGGGTGCCTCCCTAATCCTCACAGAACCTGTTTGATCATGAGTTACTACGAAGAGGTGACAGGGCCTGAGAATGTCCCCTCTGGCTATTGAAGGACCTGTCCACAGGTGGGGAGAGGGCAGCTGGCAGCCCTGAGTACAGGAGCTGCCCTGTTCCTCCCAGAGGGTGGCACAGCATGAGTTCTGCCTGGAGAAAGAGAAAAGAGCACACAGAAATTACAGGCCAGGAAAGTTAGAGAAAGAGCAGAGCAGAAAAAGCAGAGGAAAAGAGAGACCCAGGCAAGCCGAGAAGACGCTGCTGAAAAGCAGGAAGGAGAGCAGCAGAAAGCAAGGCCTTCAGCTGGCCCTCTCGCGTGGCCAGGGCCCTAAGCCCACCAACTCAATGAGCATCACAGCATCAGCCTCTCACACACTGAACTTGCTCTAGGTGTCTTTTCAGTGGCTCTCCTGGGGTTTACACAGGCCCGCATTCTCTCTCTGAGATCAAGTTCGCCGAGCAGGCAGTGCTTGCAAGCCCATCTGCAGGCCAAAGTCCCATAATAAATACCCAAATAGAGCACGCTGGTTCTGAGGCAGGTGAAACCAGTGCTGGCAGCTTGGGCCTTCTTGGTTTCTTATCACCCACAGGGATAAGCACTGACTTCGTAAAGTAATAAAAACCCTAAATCAAATCAGCATCAACTAGGCAGCAAAGTATTTTGACTCGATCAGAGGCCTCCATAGCTGAACACAACAGAGGTTAATGAAGTCCAGTCACAAGGAATACGGCCCACGTAATCAAGGGGAGTTTGGTTTCCGAATCTAGGCCTTGGAGACTTCTTGATCTAGCTAATTAGTTGCACGTGCAGTGTCTCAGAGGCGGTGACTGACAGGTGATGGACATAGACTTCTAGCCTGTGTTATATCATCCAGAAAACAGAACAGGACCATTCCCAGCTGTTTCTTTTACTGCAGATACTGCCAGATGTCAGAGCAGATCACTTCACACAGTAAGACTAAAGGAAGTTCCCACCTTCTCCCCCAACCTGGGAAAGAAGGAATAAACAGAGATTTAAGAGTTTGCGGTTTCTGTTTTTGCTAGAGAAGAGGAATAATGCTGACTCATCATTTGATAATATTTTATCCACCCAGGAACCTGATGACAAAACCACTTCAAAGTGAGCTACTATCTCTGCAAATATGACTCAATTATCAGATGTGAGGATAGTGGTGGGATTTTCTCAAGGGTTCCACTACACATACAACCTGACAATTTGTTCAGCTGTGTGGTGGCTGCCTGCCTTGCATGGGATGCTGTCTTGTCATTTCACTTTATATTCTTTTAGAGCCACATGCCTTGGATAGTCTTAAAGCCATGCCTTCGAAACAAGAATGTATCCACTCATATTGTTCAAGTCTGAGTGACCTAGACCAGGAGAGTTTAGGCAAGGCCAAATACCAGGCTCAACTCCATCTAAACTCAACATGGACCAGGCCACGTCACAACTAAGAGAGAAAGAACAGTGCCTACTCTGTGGGGCTGCAGTGAGAATCCAATGAGATAAATATGAGAAGCATTTACCAACATGCCGAGCACATAGTAAGTCTTCAATGACTATGAGATAATCTGTATCTGACCACTCTATTCCTGGGCCTTCTTATCAACATGTCCCTAATGACCACTAGTCCTAGAACTAAATTCTCTTTAAGAAAGATCCTTAGATGAAGTGGCCTTTGCTGGGATTTTGTCCAGCTCCCATGCAAAGAGACAGAATCAGAAACTTCTTCCCCTCTCCTCATTCCCTACAGGCTATGGGAGAGCTTTAGTTTCACAGGAAAGGGAGTAAATAACCATCGCAGGCCCCCAGGTACCTCTCCTACCTAGCCTTCCCAGATATTCTGTTCTGTATTTGGGAGTGGGTACAATGACCTGGGATAAAGGAGTGTCATGTTTTGGTCTGCATATTGTTGTTTTTTGGTTGTTTTCTGTTTTGGAGAAGAAAATAATTTGATGGTATACTAAATATTTTTCCAGAGTTAAAAACATTCAAGAAGAGACGCCTCACAAAAGAAGAGATACAAATGGCAAATAAGCATATCTTCCACATCACATGTCATCGGGAAATACAAATTAGCACAGCAGTGAGATCCCACTACACACCTATTAGAATGCTCAATGTCTAGAGCACAACAACACCAAATGCTGACAAGGATGTAGAGCAAGAGGAACTCTCTTCCATTGCTGGAGGTAATGCAAAAGGGCATAGCCACTTTGGAAGACAGTTTGGTACTTTCTTATGAAACTAAACCCAGTCTTACCATATGATCCAGCAATGGTGCTCCTTGGTATTTACCCAAAACAGTTGCAAACATATGTTCACACAAAAACTTGCACACAGATGTTTAGGGCAGCTTTATTCATTATTGCCACAACTTGGAAGCAAACAAGATGTCCTTCAGTAGGTGAATGGATAAACTGTGGTACAGCCACACAATGGAATATTATTCAGCACTAAAAAGAAATGCCCTATCAAGGCCAGGAGCGGGGGCTCACACCTGTAATACCAGCACTTTGGGAGGCAGAGATGGGCAAATCATGAAGTCAGGAGTTCGAGACCAGCCTGACTAACATGGGTAAACCCTGTCTCTACTAAATATACAAAAAAATTTAGCTGGACATGTTGTCGCACCCCCGTAATCCCAGCTACTCAGGAGGCTGAGGCAGGAGAATCACTTCAACCCAGGAGGTGGAGGTTGCCATGAGTCGAGATCGC
>NW_016107833.1:859501-916404 GCF_001604975.1 Cebus imitator
AAGCCATGAAAAGATGTGGAGGAAACTTAAATGCATATTGGTAAGTGAAATAAGCCAATCTGAAAAGGTTACAGACTGTATGTTTCCAACAATATGACATTCTGAAAAAGGCAAAACTATGGATACAGTAAAAGGGTTAGTGGCTGCCATGGGTTGACCTTTTACACTGAGCTTGTGAACCAGTTTTTTAAATGGCACTAACAAATGTGAACCTGAAAGAGCCAATCTTTGAAGATGAATCCAAAGTGGCTGACTGGGCCTAAATATAAAATAGAGCCATGCAGCTATTTGCTGATGAGAAGTCACACACATACTCTGAGGGTCCCAAAAATCAACACCTCTGTTCAACTCTGGGACACCAGAGCTTCCCTGAACCAACCAATCAGGGCTCAGCTGTATCAACCAACCAGGGCTCAGTTCTATCAACCAATCAGGGCTCAGCGATATTGACCAATCAGAACTAAGTGAGTTTGAATGCTGCATAAACAGGCCTGCTTGGAAACCCCAATAGGAAGATTTACTATAAAACCAAACCCTCCAATGGACACAGTGACTCACGCCTGTAATCCCAGCACTTTGGGATGCCAAGATGGGTGGATCATGAAGTCAGGAGTTCAAGACCAGCCAGGACAAGATGGTGAAACCCCATCTCTACTAAAAATACAAAAATTAGCCAGGAGTGGTGGCAGGCACCTGTAGTTCCAGCTACTTGGGAAGCTGAGGCAGGAGAATCGCTTGAACCTGGGAGGTGAAGGTTGAAGTGAGCTGAGATCATGCCACTGACTCTAGCCTGGGTGACAGAGCAAGACTCCATCTCAAACAAAAAAATAAAAATAAAAATAAAAAAAACCCTTTCTTTGTTCTCTAGAATGCACCTTCATTTTACACCAAAGGCCATGTCTCACAGGCTTGCAAACTGTTCACTAAAATAAGGTCTCTTTTCCTCAGAATTCCTTTTCAGAGAACTTTTGGTTCATTGGTACACAATGGTAAAGTGAAAGGTATCTTGAATGACTAAAGAAAAACATAGAACCTGATGACCATCTGCATTCTAAATTCAATTTTAGTTTATTCAAAAACAAACTAGAATGCACCAGAATGTCATAGGAGTGAAATATGAGTTCTCTCATATCAGAGAAAACAAATCAGGTTGGTAAACATTTACTAAGAACTTATAATAAGCAAAACATGGGGGTCTTTAGAGTCCTACCTCAGAGCTTACCAGGACTGTGATGTCCCTGAAGAACTGTCCATTAGGGTAGCTCTGAACTGAAAGGGAAAATGGTGCTTCCTCTGCAGCCATGTCCCATCCCGAGGGCATCAGTCCACCTGCCTGACACCCCCCCCCCACCAGATTTAGGAGAGAGTCCCATCCCTGTTGGGAGGAGCAGCTGTAGCCACATCTGGGTTTGGAGTGTCATGAGAGGGTGGGTGCTGGAGCACATACACAGTATAGGTCTGTGCCAGCAGCCTCCCTCACCTGGTGACAGGGAGCACCCACAAGGCCCTGTCCCCTAATCCTGAAACCATCCCAGTTGTTCCATTGAACTGATGTTTATGGTTTTTTTTGAATAAGCATAGAAATTGGCCCTCCTAGTTTTAAAACGAGAAAGTTGCATTTGTTTTATCTGAGTTCCTTTCTCAGGAAACCATCAGTCCTCTCAGATGGTATCAAGGAACTAAAACTTTCCAGATCACAGCATCAGGACAAGGAGACCCTGGACCCCTCACCTGTCATTATTGCCTAACCCACCACCCACTGCCTGTTGACTAACTCCTCTTCCTTACAACTCCCTAATTCCTGTTTTCCCACATGTAATTACATTCCTTCTATGTAAACCCCTAATTTTAGTCAGTTTAGGAGACAGAGTTGAGACTGATCTCCCATTTCCTTGGCGGCAGCATCTGAATAAAGCTGTCTTCCCTGGCAATACTTACCTCAGTGATTGGCTTTCTGTGTGACAAGCAACAGGACCTATACTAAACCCCTGGTGTTTCGGTAATAATCCCACTCTCCCAGAGCCTTTGGAGCCATCGCCCTAATCTGTGCTTTCTCTGCCCTCTGTCCCTCTTCCTTGCTCTCAGCATTTTGCAAATTAGCTCATCCTGTTAATGTGGTGACAGTTAGACATCACTGTGCCTACTCTCAAATACAAAGCTCCCACCACAGACAGAGGACCTTTAAGAATGAGTTTTACAAGACCTGTCTGCAAATACAGTCACCAAAAAAATTCCATCCTCCAGGGTGCTGACCTAAAGACTTCAAATCATAGCCCTCCCTGTTAAATGTCAAACTTTTCCCAGGACACCTCTAAAATGAGAAGGGTTCAATGCTGCACAGTAGATATTTATGAACTATTCTGTTTTGAAACAGTAATGCAATGAAAATGAGTCATTAAGAAATATATCCCAGTAGAAATTTTCATACAGGATCCAGTTGAATTTAGTTTTTAAAAGATTTAAAAATAACAAATCCCATTCTTCCTCCCATGGCACTGGGCTGGGAGAAAGAAGTTTCTTTAACTCCGAGGTAGAGAAGCTCTCTGCTGCGGACACACACATGTATTTTATGTCATTTCTGTCTGCAGATTTCTGCAGGTTCCTGGTAATGCAGTTTCACCGAGGTGTGGGCTGGCTGGGAAGAGAACAGAAGCATGCTGCACCACCACCAAATAGTAGAGACAAATGGTTGCTTTCTTGAGCTGTTTTGAGAGTGGTTTGATTTTTAGCCCACAAATTTCTCTCCCTCTATAATGTTCTTGTAAACGGATAAGTGCAAATCCAAAGTTTAACTGTTTTAATAGACACATTAATAAAAATAACAGGTGTGAAACACTGTGTAGATTACATGGCACTTAAACAAAAATCATGTTGTTTCATCATCCAAACAGCCAAGTGGCATAGGCATTGCTATTTCTGTAATATGATCCTTCAATGCTCAGTAGAAAGATAAAGCCAGCTGTCAAAGGTCAACGTGCTTGCAGTGGTAGGTGGATGGCACTAGGGCTTCAGCTGGGCTCCTCTGCCTCATTCATCACCTGGCTCCATGGCCACGGCTGTGTCCCATCAGGAGCTGCCAAGAAGTGACTTTATTCCTCTGCCTTTCAGCAATGTAACTATTGCAGAAAGAGCAGAGCCCGCCTATTTCCAAACTTCCGCAAAGGAGAAGTGTGTGCCCACAGTCTTCCTATTACTGCATGCACGGTTCAAAGACCACCACAACCGCGTCTCACTTCCTCACACCACAAAGCCTGCCCTCTGGCCTCATGTGCCACTGTCCCTAGGAGAGAAGAGAGCAGACCATCCTGCTTCTCAAAAGCAGCTGAAGTGTGTTTCAGCCAGGGCTCCCTCCCGGCTGCTGCAGAACGTCTTCAAGTGGTGTAGAGCAGGGATCTGTTGCAGAGGACGGCCCTTCCTCCCTCAGGGTAGCAGGATGCGTCTGTGTGGGCCTAGTACCTCCAATCTGGTGCTCCCATGAGATTCAGCAAAGCCAGCCCTCAGGAAAGTGCAATGGGCATGAAGTGAGGAGACCAACAGCGTAAGAAGGCATGTGTGTTAAGCAGTTCTTGCATTGCTATAAGGAAATACCCAAAACTGAGTATTTTAGAGAGAAGAGGTTTAATTGGCTCACAGTTCTGCAGTTTGGCCAAGCACGGCACAAGCATCTGCTTGGCTTGTGAAGAGGCCTCTGGGAGCTTTGACTCATAGGAGAAGGTGAAATGGGAGCAGGCATGTCGCATGGTGAGAGCAAGAGCAAGAGAGGGAGAGCGGTGAGAGGCAGCACGCACTCTCACAAACAGATCTCTGCAAGAACTCACTCACTGCGGTGAAGACAGCACCAAGCCATGAGAGATCCGTCCCTGCGACCCGAACACCTCCCACCAGGCCCCACCTCCAACGCGGGGGAGTACATCTCAACATGAGTTTAGAAGATTTAGAAGGGATCTCTCACTGCCTCTCATCAGCGTACAATGCAGGCGACCTGCAGGATTCGCGGAAACTGAAGGAAGCTGGAGCTGCTGCAGCCTGAGGCGGGCCACCCGGGGCTCGAGAGACAGCAGCACCTGCCCTGCTCAGACCGGCTCCTCACTCGCCCCTTCCAAGGCCCTCAGATTTCTCCTACGATGAACCCTGACCTGGCAAAGCCCTCCCAGCTTAGCTAAGTGGATGCAGTTTAGTGGAACCTCATGGAGACTTCAGTCACAGTACCTTTGGAACCCAACTAGCACCAGGACTCACCAGCCTGGCCACAAGTGCCCTCAGGCCGCTTATGTGAAACCAGACCTCAAATGAAAAGCTAGCTACATGACCCACCACCCTACACACACACACACACACACACACACACACACACACACATACAGTCACGTGCTGCATAAACACATTTCAGCCAATTTCAGCCTGCATGAATGATGGTACAGGTATTGATCGACTTACCACCTATGCAACTTACGACCATTCGACTTTATGACCACAATCGCCAGCCACGACTGCTCCACGTCTGGCAGCGCAAATGTTGCCCAGCTGGGCATATGACAGTGCGGACCAGCTTCCAGCAGCACTACCATCTCCACGTGCACCATTTCAATTGTACATATAGCCTACTCAACTTACAACCAAATCGTGTTATGGCTGGTCCACGGTCCCAACCGTGGTCGTAAGTCAAGCACTAGCTGTAGTCCCATAAGATTGTAATGGAGCTGGGAAATTCCTTTTGCCTGGTGACATCATAGCTGTCCTGATGTCATGGCCCATTGCTCACATGTCCGTGGTGACGCTGGTGCACACCAGTCTACTGCACTGCCAGCCCTACAAAAGTCTAGCACATACAATTACGTAAAGTACATTATGTTTCATAAGGATGATAAATGGCTTTGTTACTGGTTTACGTATTTGCCATACATTTTATTGTTATTTTAGAATGTCCTCCTTTTACTTACAAAAAAAAATTAAGCTATAAAGTAGCCTCAGGCAGGTTCTGCAAGGAGTATCCAGAAGACATGGTTATCCTAGGAGATGGCAGCTCTGTGCGCATTATTGCCCCTGAAGACCTTCCACTGGGACAGGACGTGGAGGTGGAAACAGTGATATTGATGATCCTGCCCCTGTGTAGGCCTAGGCTAATGTGTGTGATTGTGTCTTTGTTTTTAAGAAAAAAATTAAAACTAGAAAAAAGCTTCTAGAAGAAGTATATACAGAAAATATTGGCTGGGTGAGGTGACTCATGGCTGTAATCCCAGCACTTTGGGAGGCCGAGGCGGGCAGATCACCTGAGGTCAGTAGTTCGAGACCAGCCTGGCCAACATGGTGAAACCCCATCTCTACTAAAAATACAGAAATTAGCCAGGCATGGTGGTGGGTGCCTGTAGTCCCAGCTACTTGGGTGGCTGAGGCAGGAAAATTGCTTGAACCCAGGAGGTGGATGTGGCAGTGAGCCAAGATGGCCCCACTGCACTCCAGTATGAGACAGAGTGAGACTCTGTCTCAAGAAAAAAAAGAAAGAAAAAGAAAATATTTTTGTATAGCTGTACAATGTGTTTGTGTTTTAAGCTGAGTATTATTAAAAGAGTCAAAAAGTTGAAAAAAAGTAAAATTTATAAAGTAAAAAAGTTATGGTAAGCTAAGGTTAATTTATTAAGGAAAGAAGAGTTTTTTAAATAAATTTAGTGTAGCCCAAGTGTACAGTATTTACAAAGTCTAGAGGCAATGTACATCAGTGGTCAGTCTCCAACATTTTCAGCACCAGAGACTGGTTTCATGGAAGACTATTTATCAACAGACCAGTGGGGGAATGATTTCAGGATGAAACTGTTCCACCTCAGATCATCAGGCGTTAGATTCTCATAGGGAGCGCACATCCTGGATCCCTCGCATGCGCAGTTCACAATAGGGTTTGCGCTCAGATGAGAATCTAATGCTGCCTCTGATCTGACAGGAGGTGGCGCTCAGGCAGTGATGCCCGCCAGCCACTCACTTCCTGCTGTGCAGCCCAGTTCCTAACAGACCACAGACTGGTACTGGTCCTTGGTCCTGGGGCTGGGCACCAGTGATGTGCATCTTGTCCTAGGCCTTCACATTCACTCACCGCTCACTGCCATTTTTATCTTTTATACCTTTTTTTTGGTACCTTCTCTACGTTTAGCTATGTGCGGACATGCAAACACTGTATTACAATGGCCTGCGGTTCTCAGTACCGTCTCTTCCTGCACAGGTTTGCAGCCTTGGAGCAATGGGCCATACCACGCAGCCGCAGTGTATAGTAGGCTCCACCCACTAGGTTTGTGTAAGTGCACGCTGTGATGTTCACACAGCGATGAAATCACCTATGGATGCCTCTCTCCAAAGGCGCCCCTGTGGCTAAGCTGCACGCAACTGTGTAAGTATTCACCCCATCTGCCATGGTGAGGGCCAGCAGTTCACATCACAGCTGCAGCCTGGAAGGAAAAACTCCATAGAAGAAAGATGAACACCAGGGTTGGGTTAAGGTCCAAGTCTGCACATCAAAGCCTATTTCAAAAAGACTTCTTTAACATTTTCTACACATCCTGTTTCACACCAACTTTTATGAAGATAAAAGATAGAGATATGTGTACATCACTAAAATAACACTTATTTCTTGCCCAGTCAACAAATCTTGCCCCAGAACACATTTGTAATATTGACAAACCGAGATTCATGCTTTGCCACTGATCTAAGAAACTGTAGATAGACTTTCAAAGCAAATGGCCTTTCCATATTCAAAAGCATAGCTGTAAATCATTAAACCAAAGTAACTACTACACCCTCCACAATTTCAGTGAGTTCATCTGTGTAATTTGGATGGTCACTCACCTCCACCATACACAAAGGCAAGGCCATCCCATGCCCAGATCAAAGGCAGCAGACACCAGAGGCTTCTTCTTAAAAAGAAAACAAGACTTTCACGTGATCTTTAAAGACTCTGGTTGATAAACTTGGCAAGACTTTCTTCTGTACACACATGTGACACACACACACACGCACACACACACAGATGAATAGAATCTGTACAGATGGCTGAAAACTTTCTGATCTCTGTCATAAATTGCAAAGATACCTAGAAATCAATAGACCTCCTCAGAGTATGGCGGTTGAAGTGTCCAAGCGGTCATGATTAGTGGAGCTGAAGCTTCACCAGGAGGGAGGGGAATATGTCACATTATCCTGGGAATGCCTGCAAAATTCCACATCTGCTTAGGTTGGAGTTTCTTATAAGTTCAGTATTCACCAGAAGAATTCTACCGTCAATGTTGAAATCTCAATAAAATACATAGATCCATTTTCCCACTTTACTCTGCAGCCCAAGCCCTAGCACATGCTAAGTAAGCAATAGTAATGAATGTAGTCAATAAAGTCCTTGCTGTTGATCAGAATCCTGAGGACTTCAAATTCACATTCTGCATGAAGTAATCCCTTTCCAGTACCATAAAACAAAAGGATAGAACATTGACTGGTACTCTAGTAACCTTAGAATAATACAAGATTATTTTAAATAAATTCCTACTGTCTTCTTACCACTTGTTTAGCTGACAAAGAATTTCCTGCTTTTGATATTCTGATAAATTGAGAAAATCTATTAATTTATTAATGTTTTTAAATGCTTCCTTTATCGTAGACTATGCTAAGCCATGAGAAAATAAATATAAAATCTAGCCTCTACCCTTAAAATAATGTAGTCTAATAGGTGATGTAGAGAAGTAGACCAGCAATTATGATAAGGTGGCGGGCTAAGTGGCTAGGACAAATGCTTTGAGTGGGGCAGGGGCTGCAGTGGGAGAGGCCACCCTGCAGTGGGGAGCAGTGTTCTCTCTCTGCCATTGTTTAGAGTTGCCAGTGGATGGTGACACTAGAAAGCAGACCAACCTCTAGTTGACTTTAGTTTTTATCATTGCTTTTTTAATTCTCTGCAAACAACGTACACCTTAATGCTCCCAACACTCCGGGGCCACACGCTTCCTGAGAGAGGCCAGTGTGAGGCCAGGGGAGACGAACGTGGACCTAAGCCCCGGCTCTGGAGCCAACCTCTCAGAGAGCTAACAGGGATGCTGGGGCAGCTGAGCCCCGAGTTGAGCCCAAGCTGTCAGGCCGTGATTTGAACATTAATCTTGATACAATGTGGTTTGAGGCCAGGTTGGTAAGTCCTAGGGACAGTCAGTTACAAGGTAATGTGACAGAGTCACTCTGTGGTTCAGAAGGGCACAGAAGAGAGAGAGTGTCACCATACATGGGTGGAGGATCTGTACAGATGCCAGGGGAGAGGGAGGTGGAGGTGACCGATGGGCAGGGTGGGAGGCTGGGTCACAGCAGGGAGTGGCTCAGTACCAGGGACACCTCTTGGCACAGAGGGAGCCTGGGGCAGACTGAAAGGGAATGGGAGATGGAGAGGTAGACAAAAGGCTTTTGTCTTGTCCTGAGGAATAAGCTGAAAATGAGGACTGCACCTTATACTTCTCTCCCCTACTGTCTCCCTCTTTAGATTTCAAGCACGATGCCTAAAGTATCGGGAAGTATTTAGCAATCTTCCTAATAAATCCACACCACTGAAGAGAATTAAGCAGGTGACTCTGTCCGGTTGCAATTCAGAACCTTCCTCTGGCTAGACCTACAGACTGGCTGACAAGGAGAGTGGGGACAGGGATTAGGGGACAAGGAGGCCATAGAAACAAAAGGCCATGGGAACAAGGGGCCTTGGAGACAGGGTAGCCATGCGGACAGAAGGCCATGGTGACCGGGTAATGGGGACAGGAGGCCATGGCGACCACAGGTGATGGGGACAGGAGGCCATGGGGACCAGAGGCCTTTGGGACATCAGGTCATGGGGACAGCAGGTCATGAGGACAGGGGGATCATGAGGACAGGAGGCCTGGGGACAGGAGGCCTGGGGACAGCCACAGTGACCAGGGGCCATGGGGACAGGAGGTCATGGAGGCAGGAAGTCATGGGGACAGGAGGTCATGGGGACAGGGGCATCATGGGGACAGGAGGCCATAGTGACCAGGGGCAATGGGGAAAGAAGGCCATGGGCACAGGAGGCCATGAAGACGGGGTGGGGGGTCATGGGGATGTGATTCATGTCTGATACTGACCAGAGGGGTGCTGATTGAACTGTATTTACTGGAGAGAAGCTGTGGGACCCATATCTGTTGAGATGCTGGGCAAAAGGGTGAGAGAGGACTCTAGGCTAGCCGCGTTTTCTCACAGGAATGATTTGAACACAGTCCAGAGGTACAGCAACCAGAAAGAGGATGAGGATTCTGTTGGAAGGGGGTAGACTGAACTGGAGCATGTTGAGTTTGGGGTCAGAGCAGCTTCTGCTGCAATTGTCTGCAGTAAGCCTCAAGCAAATGTTAGAAGTTGGTGCACAAGCAAAATCAGTGGGAAAATCCCGCAGCAGGACGCACTGTGTGACAGAGAAAATGCAAGGACAGGACTCATGGAAGCACGACCCTGAGGAGCAGCTGTGAGGCCACCAGCACACAGGGGAAGAACAGAAAGGCCTGGGGTGGGGGTGGCAGGAAAGCCTGAAGCTCAGAAGCCAGAGGATCCCCAGGAGCAAATGCCCACTGCAGCACAGAACGTTAGAAATAAATGCAAGCCACCAATGTTCCAGTAGCCACCCTAAAAAGAAAATCAAAACGTGAAATCCATTTTCGTAATATATTTTGTTCAACCTAATATAGCCAAGATGCTGTGATTTCAAAATGTAGTGAAGATTTAAAATATCGAGATATTTTATGTTCTTTTTTCGGAAGCAAATCTTGGAAACCCGGTTTTACAATTCCAGGACATCTCAATTCAGACACCAAATTTCATCAGAAATGCTTGATCTGTATTTAGAGTTCATACAGTTTACAACAGAGAAACTAGATTCACAGACACAAGTGGTTCCAATTGTACTTAAAAGTTTTTCAATAACTGAATATCTGCTTTTAAATGTAAAATAATTTTAAAATATTTTAATTAAATAATTAATTTTAATTAAATAATTTATTAAAAATTAATTTAAAATTCCATTCCTTGCTGCACGGTGGCCACATTTGGAGTGTTCTACAGCCCTCTGCACAGCTGGCCACCCCTACTGAACAGGGCAGATCCACAGCTTCAAACGAGGCCTCTGGGTTTGACCATGGTGGGAAGCCAGGTTCTAGAGCACTGATGGGGGCACAGCCTGAGAGTGGGGGGGTTACAGGTTGAGGGGAAGTGGAGGAAATGTCAACAACATAAATCTCTTGGATGTTGACTTTGTAAGGAAAGAGAGAGTAAGGCAGCCACAGGGAACCCAGAATCACAGGAGGTTTGCTTTTGTCTAAGACAGGAAGATAAGACAGAGATTGAAATCTGAGTGAGTGAGTGAAGCAGTCTTTGGGGCCTTTATTTGTCTGAAAGTCCCACTTAGACCAACATGTGATCATGACAGTCATAACAAGAAAGTTCACTGAGTGCTTTCTGGGCATTGAGTATCCTTACTTTATGTGTTATCTCATTTAATCAACATGTAACCATGGAAGAGTAGGTTTTGCTTTCAGAAGAAAAGCAGAGATTGGAGCGATCATAGTGCAGTCACGATGGGATGGACGCATCATGCAACCAGAATGCAAGCCGTGAGGAATGTGCTGGCACTCAGATTCTGGGAGTGACAGGAAAGGCGCAGTGATATCTGCACTGTGGCTTTGCCTTCGATTTATCATGTGCATAGCTGATATGACGCAGCTTCTGACGCAGGAGCAATGTGGGAGCACACAGGAGGATGGGTGGAATCACACCCCCTGGGGGGTTCCAGAGCCTAGAAGGGTGTCACCTGCAAGCAGCATTTGAAGATCACCCCTTCACAGTGGGGATGAGGAGTCACCTCTACAAACTTCTTATTTGTCCACCGTGGCCAAATTCCGTGCAAATTCCTGTGACAGACCCTTTGGTGGATGACTAGGATTCATAAGGAAAAACTGCTTCCAAACTAGTCCTGCAGGGGAACAGCTGCTCACACGTGCAGAAAACATGTCTAGCCCACTTCAAAGACTCTGTGCATGTCTACCCACCAAAGGAAAGAATTCTGAAAAGAGAGCCATAAATAAGTCTTCGGGGGAAGACAGGTTCAGCAATTTTAATTGCTCTGTTGAAAGGCAGAGCTTTCTGCCCCCTTTTTCCTTTTGCTGATCTGGAGTCAATAAAGCTATTTACATAATTTTTTTAAGCTGAGTACTAGAAATGTGTTAGAAAAAATAGTTTGTTCATCTGGAATAGCAATTTTGGTACATGAGAGACAATGGCTTCACCTGACTTGGGGAATTCCACTGCTAGCTAGTCCCCAAAGATTCTGCAAGACAAGAGGGGCTAACGGAGGGGCTGGGCCACAGTATCAGGTATCCAAGGAGGACCCCAGGTGAAAAGATTGATTCACAGCTCACTGCTTCATAGGATCAGACTGGTTCATTCTCTTTTTTTTTTCTTTTTTTAAAGACTGAGTCTTGCTGTGTACCCCAGCCTGGAGTGCAGTGGTGCGATCTCGGCTCATGGTAACCTCTGCCACCTGGCTTCAAGCAATTCTCCTGCCTCAAACTCCCAAGTAGCTGGGATTACAGATGCCCACCACCATCCCTGGCTAATTTTTGTATTTTTTTAGTAGAGACAAGGTTTCACCATGTTGACCAGCTGGTCTCGGACTCCTGACCTCAAATGATCTGCCTACCTCAGCCTCCCAAAGTCTGGGATTACAGGCGTAAGCCACCACACCTAGCCTCAGACTGGTTCATTTTCATGGAGAGGATTGGCTCAGGAGATCAGTAATGTCTGGTCATATGAAGACAGTAGTAAGACTCCACAGTGATAGCTAATATTTATATTAAGTTGGTGCAAAAGTAATCATGGTTTTTGCCATTGAAAGTAATGGCAAAAAACAGCCATTATTTTTGCACCAATCTAATACAATGCATTTGCCTGGTGCCAAGCAAAGTTCTGAATTCTTTATGTGTTTCCCTATTTAAATTCCTTTAATCTTCATAGCAACCCTTGCAGATAAGGAAACTGAGTCCCAGAAAAGTGAAGTAACCTGCCAAACGTCACATAGCTAGCAAGGTACAAAGCCAGAATTTGAACCTAGGCTCTGAGCCAGCCAAGATACCTGCTAACTCCAAGTGTTTTGTTTCAACTCAGCCATCCTCTGGGATTTTTCTTGTATTTAAATCCCTGTGGGCCCAGTGAAAAGGGAACTGACACAATTAAGGAAAAGTTGCTCATATTTTCCAAGCTAAAATTTCACCCAGATTATCCTAATGTATATATAGCTGCCATTTTAGGGGTCAGGAGCTTACTAAGCTAGGACTGGATACTTCCCTAACTTACATTTAAATAAAGTTTTTTCTGCTACCATTTCCAAAGACAGGACAGTAGGGTTTATTGATCGCTAGTCAAAGCTATCCCAGAGCATGAGGAAATAATGTGGTTTCTTTATTAGCAGGGTTCCTGATGAAGGCTGTAGCTGCTTCCAGAAGGAGCCAGGGAATGAAGTGCCTGTTGGCAACTTCACAAAGTCTGTGAGTCGAAGGCTGAAAGCAGTGGAAATGGGCCCGCGGGGACCGGCATCTGTCGTCCTTGAAGAGATAACTGACCTAACATCTCAACTACACCAGAGCAGGGGCCGTCACAAAGAAAGATAAAAGAAACTAAACTTGAGCTTCAGAAAACTGAAGAGCCCACTGCAAAATCCCTCTCTTTGGATCAGTCAGCTTTCTGAACTCTAGATGGCAACTTCCATTAAAAGTCTAGAGCTACGTCACATGTCAGAATAAGTGACACCAACCTCCTACTTGATGCCCAGAAGCTGCAGAACTGAGCCAGCCTAACAACTAGGAGAAAAGAACCAGCTCCTGCTCCTGGATGACAGTCACCCAGACATGAGATCTTCCCCACTGGTGAGCAACCTGATAGGGACCCCAGGCTGGACCTAAATGTGCCTGCTTCTTGCAGTTCTGCGCACTCATCAGCTTCTTTGTAACCATAACTAGTTCCAAATAATGTCTTTGTTCCCAGAACTTTAGCCAAAAGTCCCAGCTATAGGAGGATGGAAACCTTGAAACTTGCTGAGATGTCTCCTTGCGTTTTGTGGGGGGCAACCCAGCTTGCAACGGCAGGACTATGAAAATGAGGTAGAGAAAGGAAGTGATATTTATCAAGTACACACTGTGAACCAGAGTTTTTTTTTCATACATGATCCCATTTAATCATTAAAACATTATAAAGCAGTGTTATTATTCCTGTGTACAGATGTACAGATTAGGAACAAAAACACAGACAGGCAGCATGGTTTCAAGTTGTAAAGTGACAATCCAAACCCAGCTGGGTGACTCCAAAACCTTATCCCAAAAACTAGGTATTTATATCAACTCAATTAATTTTTGTAGCAAATCGTGGAACCTGAGAGCTGAGAGAGGTGTCAGAGATGGTGTGGCCCAACCCTTCAAACTCAGTGGGAAGAAACAGGGCCCTAAGAGCTGAAGCCACATGTCCAAAGCCACAGTGATATTTGTTCGCTGTCTTAGCATGCTGCTGTAAAAGTTGGTGGGTTAAAACAGCACACATATATTAATCACAGTTTCTGTGGGTCAGAAGTCCAGCCATAGGGTGGCTCAGTCGATTCTTTGCTTAGGGTCACACAAGGTCAAAATCAAGGTGTTGGCAGGGCTGTGTGCCTTTCTGGAGGCTCCAGGGAGGATTCCACTTCCAAGCCCACTTATGTTGTTGGCAGAATTCACATCCTTATAGTTACTGGGTGGAAGTCCCCATTTCTCCACTGGTCTGGAGCCCTCTCCACTCCTTGGGGCCACCTGCACTCCTGGACTCAGGGCCCCTCCGTCTGCCAGCCCCTGACAGCCCATGGAGCCTTCTCACCTTTTGATCTCTTCACCTTCCCTTCAGTCCCATCTCTCGGACTCCAGTGAAGAGAGTTCTTTGCTTTTGAGGTGATTTGGTTGGGCCTGCTCAGATAATTCAAGATAATCTCTCTATTGTAAGGTCCATAACTTTAATCACGTCTGTGAAGTCCTCTTTGCGAGACATAACACAGTCACAGTTTCCAGGGGTAAGGGCCCGAACTTCTTTAGGGGCCATTCTGCTGACCACATGGTAGCTCTGAACGAAGCTAGAGGACAGGGTTATAAATGCAAAATAAAGGCGTTAAGCCATGCCAATCAAGCATGTTGTGTGTCAGGAGTATCACAGCTTCCAGCTAGAAGCTATATCAGCATTTTTTTCCTATTCCCCGCCACCCCGGCAGAGCAAGGGAGAACCATCGCCCATTTGGCTTTTCTGGGTGCTCCAAGCCTGTTTTGGGAGCATGCCTGCGCCCTTCTGTGAGGACTGCTGCTGATCCCCAGAAAGTCAACAAACAGATGTGCAAATGTAAATACCAAAAGCTTATTGCAAAATATTCATTCATATGTTAATTTATTCAGTTATTCAGTAAACATTTATGGAGAGTCTACTGCAAGCAGGCAATGTGAAAAAGGTTTGTGGATTTGCAACAACTTAGAATTATTCATAAGGCAGCTTCCTTGCCTGGTATGAATAACTGAATTGACCGCATTTGGGCCTTTGCAAAGGTCAGCATTCACACCATTTACACTGCAGATGGCACCAGGGCAGGGCTGGGACTGGTGGCAAAGTGACTAGCCCTGCTCAGCAGGTGGATGGAGGTCGATACTGGAGATGACCCACCTCTACAAACAAGGGTCAGGGGACCTGCAGCTGCTGTTACTGTGCATTCAGGGACCCATGCTGTGTCGCTGTCCCAGCAGGGGAGTCTCAGGAAGACAGTTGTCAAGCATGACACGCGACAGGCTCCCTCTTCAAGACCAGCAAGGATGTTCTTCTAGGGACAAATGTGGTGAACCCTCAGTTCCTACCCCACCAGAGCTCTTGGTTTCGTAGTTCAGAGCCAGGCAGCACTTTCAGAATATCAGCTCCTCTCCAGACTGACTGACATGTGAAAATCTGAAATGATCCAAACAACTGATGGAGTGTTCGCTTTTCGAAAAGACTGGGCATTCATTAGCAAGCATATTCAAACAGCAGGCTTCCTTTCATTGTGGGTCCATTTAGTGACTGATTCAGAGTGGTGTTGTATTGTGTTGTGTTTTACTTTAGACAGAGTCTCACTCTGTCAGGCTGGAGAGCAGTGGTGTCATCTCAACTCACTGCAACCTCCACCTCCCGGCTTCAAGCAATTCTCCTACCTCAGCCTCCCAAGTAGCTGAGACTACAGGTGGACACCACCATGCCCAGCTAAATTTTTTTGTATTTTTAGTAGAGACTGAGTTTCACCATCTTATCCAGGCTGGTCTCAAGCTCCTAACCTCAAATGATCCACCCACTTTGGCCTCCCAAAGTGCTGGGATTCACTTCAGACTTTTAAAACTGAAAGAGGCCTTGCAGTCCAAGGCCTTTAAAACAAGAAAAACAGGGCCCAAAAAGACAGCGGGCCTTGCCCAGGAACACAGCTAGTTCATGCCAGCAGGACTAGAACTCAGAACCTCTGAGCACTGCCCTCTCCCACGGCTCCACCCTGCCTCCTACAGCAGTGATTACAGAGCACAGCTTATGAAAGGATAAGCTTGTGCATGGGGTGTAGCTCATCCTGGGCTAAGGCCAATATACCCATCACTTCATACGGCATGGGG
Organism: Cebus imitator; assembly: GCF_001604975.1. Lineage (NCBI taxonomy): Eukaryota > Metazoa > Chordata > Mammalia > Primates > Cebidae > Cebus > Cebus imitator. The sequence continues at coordinate 875,191 of NW_016107833.1, forward strand.
ATGCTGGCTGAGAGCTGGTTCTCATCCAATTCCACAGCGCAAACTGTGTGACTTCAGGTAAGTTGTTCACCTTCTCTGGATCTCATTTCCTTCATATGTGAAATGAGCCCTGACCAAGTGGTATTTAAAGCCCTTCCCATCTCCAGTATCCATGACAAAATGGAGGAAGCCGTGCGGGGTTAGCCACAAGCCAGGAGCACAGCAAAACCGTGGAGGGGTTTGGCCTGGGAGATGCTGCTTTAATGTTTATGGTGCAAGGATTTTCTCACTGGACTGTCGGTGTCTCTGGGATTTCTCATTGTGCACAGTGCACAGTGCCAGGCACAGTGTCTTCCTACCATCCTTCTTGCTGGGGTCCCCTGCCATTTGTGGAAGTCCCCTCTGCACCTCACACTGCCTTCTCACAGGGCAGCCTGTGCCTACTTCCTGTGCCCTCTGACGACGTGCAGGACTGCAAGGTCACTTTGCAGGCCTCTGTTTTCTCATTTATAAAATAGAATTATAAGACAGATATGATTCCTGTCGTGTAAATGAGAAAACAGAGGCCCGACTGGGTAGGCTGGAGCAGGGTCTCAGAGCTGGAGTACAGGAGTGCTGGCTAGTGAAGAGACTTCCCAGCCTCCGGAGGCTCTGTGACAGGCGAGGCCTCGGGGTGGGGAGCCGGCAGGGTAGGCAGATCAGATCGAATGGAATCTTGCAGGAAGCAAGGCCGACCCGTGCCTCTCACGCCCTACCACCCACAGAAGTTATCATCCCCGTGGCTCCTGCACATGGGACCCTGCAAGGCCTCTCCAGTCACCACTACCCCCGTTAGCAGTGCCTTCCATCCTAACCAAGAGGGAAGGAGGAGGGTGGCTGTGTTCTGGGCCACGGCACTTTTTTTTTAACCTGAGGCACAAGGCAAGGAGAGCAGAGAGTGGCCCTGTAGTCCAGCGAGCCTCAGCTCTGCTGTCCCGGAAACACCACCCTCCCTCCTCGCCCCTCCCCACGACTGAGAGAGCACTGGGTGTGCCAGGAAGGCTCTGCACTTGACCTTCACCTTCACCTCGGGAGAGTGAGAAGTCGGATATGATTCCCGTTTTATAAATGAGAAAACAGAGGTTCTGCAAAGTGACCTTGCAGTCCCGCACGCCGTCACAGGGCACAGGAAGTTGGCACAGGCTGCCCTGTGAGAAGGCAGTGTGAGGTGCAGAGGGGACTTCCACAAATGGCAGGGGACCCCAGCAAGAAGGATGGTAGGAAGACACTGTGTCCAGCACTGTGCACTGTGCACAATGAGAAAACCCAGAGACACTGACAATCCAGTGAGAAAAGCAAGTCCAAGACTCCCAAGGATGACAGAGGAAGGAATGAAGCCCGGGCCGGCCCAAGTCACATGGAGAGTCAGTCAGTTCAGAGAAGCCCAGGAAGGGAGAAGTGGGTGAGGTTTCCGCGGCCGCACTTACCATCTCGCTCACCGTCGTTCGTTATCTGCTTGGCAAAAATAGGTGTGTTAAATCTCAAGGTAATAATAAATGTTGTCCAAAGACAAGAAAAAGGAGCCAAACCCCAGATGTTTTCATTCCATGGGGCAATATTATGGTTTCCACTTTCACATTCGCCCTCTGTGCAGGAAAACAGAGCAGGGAAGGGGTGCAGACAGACTTCTCACTCTTGTTTCTTTCCAGCTACTATTGTGGCGTTTATCCCCCGTAGTAGACTTGAAATTCCACCGCACAGGTGGTCACTCTAATCTCCCCCAGCAAAAGAGTTAAACACATGAAAAGGAAACCACCTCTGAAAAGCAGCAAAACTCTAGAGTTAAGAACCAAAATATTTAGAAAGGCAAACTCTCAAAAATGGTTTAAGCATATTCAACACATGGAAATCCGGTGCTCAGCCCAATGAGAACGAAGCGATTAGCAGGGAACGGGGACAGAGCCGGCACTCAGGAGGGAAACAGCTCAGAGACACTCCTGTGCCCACCGGGTGGAGTCACTGGGGACATGGGGCATGCTTGCACCTTTGTTGTGTCCCATCGACACCCAGAATGGAGGTTTCCCTGTGTGATGTGACTGTGTAGCTCTGAGCATGAGCACAGGCCTGCTGCACAGGTCGCATTTGGAGGAACCCAAGGAAGGAGCCCCCTCCCAGGAGTCACCAGCTTGCAGGTTATCTGGCCTTGGTCCAACATTTGACCAAGAAGTGAGTGATTAGCCTGAGATCACCCTGTGGCTTGGTGACAAGGTGGGGACCGGGACTCAGACCTTTGCACTCCTGGTCCAGAGACCCATCTTCAGCTGTCAGCAAAGCTGATGCTCTGCTGGTCCCGCTGCAGACCTAGGAGGTTTTCCTCTGTGTCCCCACCATTTCCTGCATGGGTGCCCCCAGCTTCTGTTCCTTCCTCTCTCCACCCGCCCTGCCTCATGTCTGTGGCCTGTGCTTGGCAAGGCAGGTATGATGTGGGCAGGAGGAGGTGTGCAGGGAGCTTTAAAGGAAAAGAGGGGCTGTGAGGTTTCTGGGTCTGGTTGATTCCATAGCGTTTGATCAACTGCTGGTCAGGGATAGGAGTTTATGCTCTTTGTTTCCCACTTAGAGCTGTCCCCAGTGGGCCATCCCTTCCTGCACAAGGTCATCACTCCCACAAATACCCTGTGTCCCTCCCAGGACGTTCAGGCTCTGAAGGGGTCCGCCTGTATGCTCCCTTCCTCAGGGACTTCAAGGAAGCAGTTTGCCCCATGGAGACACAGCCTGGGCCTGGCAGAGGCAGCCTGCAGGTGGACCAGCTGGGGTGTGGGCTGTGGAGGCCACGCCTCCCACTTGGATTGTCTCACTCAGTAACTAATGAAGGCAGGATTTTTATTTTTTTTAGTACCCACTGGATTCTAACCAAACCTAGGAAGGAACGAACAGTTTTATCAGCATGCAGCCTGAATGTCTGATTGTCAGTTTTAAGTCAACATTTATTCATGAGGTGAGGTTTAACCTCTGTGGAATTTGTACAGCGTATGGATTTGTAATTCCCAATCCTTAGAAATCTGAATGTCTGTGTGACTTACATGGGCAGATGCCATTTTTTTTGGTCATCTAGACGTCAGTTTAGACAAACTTGACTGACTGACTTCAGTGAGTAAGGTATTTCCAGCTCTGTTTATTTTAATCCACTCTAATCCTAACGTATTAGAGGATGTTACATAAAATCACCTCAAATCGCATCAAAATAAAATTAACTTCCAAGTCTAATTTTAAAAAGTAATGTTATAGAACTTTTTATTGGTAGCAACCAGTTAATGAAATATGTATGTTCATGTTTAACTGTGTATTCTCATCTCTGAGGCTACTTGGTTGGAATTTGGGACCATATCTTTATTTCTACAAACTACTGAGAGGTGTGGAAAATAAGAATGAGCCACCCCCTAATGAGTGCACTTCCTTGAGCATCTTCTGGGTAAGACAGGACTTTCCAAACAATATCCAGTGACACTTCCATTCCGGAAAGCACTTCCTGCTGCCCACTGCGGTGATAGGAATCTTTCTTCAGCAGCCTGGCTCTGGAGGCAGAGTTTCATGGGATGTCGATATGGTTTACTCAAAAAATGTTTTAAAAATAAGAAAAGTTCTACAGATAAATACCTACAGAGAATGCTTGATTCAACGAAGGACATCAACTTTTTTACCTAAGTTGACATACTACCTGGTCAACTCCCATCCCTCACCATGTCACTTACAAGAACCTCTGGGTAAACTGAGTTACAGTTCATCTGGCTACAGCCTGGCTGAAGCAGAGCGCCAGATTATCAAAGCAGTATTTCCTATGCCAAGGGAAAGGTTGGCTTTGGAATGCAACCTGAGACACACAGATGTCTGAAACCTCTTGGGCATAATTAGCCTCTCTTCCTCCTCCTCTTCCTCCTCCTCCTCCTCTTCTTCCTCCTCCTCCTCCTCCTCCTCTCTCTCTGTCTTTTCACCCCAATCACTAATCCCAACAGCCTGCACCTTTGGCCTCTCTCTTAGCAACTAAGCATCTAATTAAACAGTGTGGTTGCAGCATCTGCAGATAAACCAAAAGCTATGTGCTCCATGCACAGAAGGGAACAGTCCTCTTTGTTTTTTTCTGGAAATAGAACAATGAAGCATAGATTTAATCTTGGTTGCAGAGGTTAAGAAATTAAAAGAAAGCTAATTTGCTCACATCAACTTTTAGTCAGGGATTATTGCTCTATGAAGGGGATGAGAGTGAGCATGTGTGTGTGCGTGCCTCTGTGTGTGTGTGTGTGTGTGTGTTACATATGCAAACTGCATTACGATGATCCCACACATTCTAATAAAAACTGACAAGGCCAATTGGCTAGCTTGGCATCTCCCAACTTCCCCCTGGCCGCCTGTCTTAGTCTATCTTTGTTGCTAGAAAGGAACACCTGAGACTGGGTAATTTACAGAAAAAAAGAGGTTTATTTGGCTCACAGTTCTGCAGGCTGTACAGGAAGCATGGCACCAGCATCTGCTTCTGGTGAGGCCTCAGGAAACTTCCACTCATGATGTAAGGCAAAGGGGAGCTGGCCTGTGGGAATCACATGGGGAGAGAGGGAGCAAGGGAGGGGTGGGTAGGGGGCAGGTTTCTTTTAATAAGCAGCTCTTGCACTGTAAGAAAGACATGAAAACATTCATGAGGAATCCACTTCCACAACTCAAACACCTCCCCTAGGTCCACCTCCAACATTGAACATCAGATCTCAGTATGAGGTTGTGGGGGTCAAAGATTCAAACTACAGCACTGGCGTTCCATCCAGCACCTATGTCCATCTCATAGACGTCGATGGCTATCGGTGCTGGACAGATAATCTCGCTGTCGTGTGGGTTAACTCCCCAAGCCCCTTATGTGGACCTCATCCTAGTCTACAGGTGCTAGACTCTGGAGCAGTGCCCATGGTGGGGAAGCGCAGCCCCTGGCCCCAGGTGTTTGCTCCCCAGCTGGCATCTGAGCAGGAGGGGAACCTGGGGTAGGAGGCCTGGTGACTTGGTTTGAAGGTTGGTCTGTGTCCGGCCTCTCTCTGGCACACGAGTCTGACATATCGGACCCTCCTCTGGACACAGTGGACAGTTTTTCTGTTTGCACTGCTGGCTTTATTCCCCTTTTTGTGTGCAAAATGATAGGCTATCACTTCAGAGCTTGCCAGTGCAGGACGGGGCAGGTTTTCTTGAAGCGCTTTATCTGTTTCTATAGTTGCCTCCCTGGCTTCCACCCTCTGCCCCATACTTAGTGCCAAGCACCCCAGGAAGACCAACCCAGGGCTTCACAGAATGGGCCAACACCTTGACGCCAGGGCTCTAAGAATGACTTCATGCTTTGGAAGGCAGCCACAGAATGGGAAAACCCAATGTGACAGGTGACGCTTGAGGAGCTGGCCCCACCGAGGCCTGTGCGGCTTCCCGCAAGGTGCCCGACTGCCCGGCTGGCCTCCTACTCAGTAAAGGGAACGGAGCAAGTGCTGCTGCAAGAAATGGCTGGCGCGCTCTCCCAGGTGCCCACTCATGCACTCGTGCATTCCTCCGCTCAACACAAAACACCCTCTACGTGTTTCCCTACAGCAGGTCGTAGAGGGACAGGGAGCGGGTGGGTGAGGAGGAAGGGGAATGCTGGAGGAATACTAAAAATTTTAGGATAGGAAAAAAATGCTCTCCCTCCCCTTACCCCCGTCCCCAAGAGCACTAGGACAAATACCTAATGCATGCAAGACCTAAAACCTAGATGACAGGCTGATAGTTTGCAGCAAAACGCACGGCACATGTACACCTGTGTAACAAACCTGCACGTTCTGCACTTGTGTCCCAGAACTTAAAGTAAAATTTAAAAATTCTTTTAAAAAGAATAGGAAAAAATGAACGCAGTCCACTTCCACAAACAAAGAAGCATCTTAAGAGCAGCGCAACAGAAAGATACACCAATAAGAACGCTATTACAACAACCACGGAAAGATGGGAGGCAAAACATCTAAACCTCCCACAGTAGGGGACTGTGGACACAGCAAATGTGCACCAGGCAGTCAAGAAAATGAGCGAGAGTCGTTCAGTGCGCGATGGCAGGCAATGACCTAAGGGAGCATCAGGAAGCAAAAAGACAAGAGGGTGCTGAAGTCAGCCCATTCTTCTTTAACAAAAACCAATGTAGGTTCAAGTCTATGCTTTCAAAGGCAATGAAAATTTCTGGAAGGATATAAAAGAAACAGTTCACAATCTTTAAAGAATTGAAAGAAAAAAAAACTGTTGATCTGGAAATTTATACCTGGAAAAAAAAATCTCTCAACAATGAAGGCAAAATGAAAACTTTTTCAGACATATAAAAGCTGAAGAGTTCACCTCCAGCAGAGCTGCACTACAAAAAATGTTTAAGGAAATTCTTTAGGGAGAAGGAAAGTTATGCCCGGTGGAAGTCTAGTTGTACACAAAGAAATGAAGAGCACCCGAAATCGAAAAATAATCTTGATACTATTTTGTAAAAATTTTTCCTGCAGAAACTCACACTCTGCCCTCTTTTTCTCTTCTTATATCCCCAGGTAAGATGGCTGATGCAGAACTTTAAGGAATTTCATAACAATATTAATCAATATTAATATTATTGAATATCACAAATCTAACACTGATAGCTCATAGCAGTTACTCATTAAATGTAGGAGAAAGAATGGAAGGAAAAAGGGAGAGAGAGGAGGGAAAGATGAAGGAAAGAAACGGAAGAGGAAGATAGAAAGGAGGGAAGGAAAGGAAAGTGGGACAGAGGAAAGAGGAAGGAAGGAAGGAAGGAGGAAGGAAGGAAGGAGGGAAGGAAGGAGAAGGAAGGAGGGAGGCAGGGAGGGAAGGAGGGAGGGAGGGAAGAAGAAGAAAGGAAGGAAGGGAGGGAGGGAGGGAAGGAAGGGAGAGAGGGAGGGAGGGAGGGAAGGAAGGGAGGGAGAGAAGGAAGGGGAGGGAGGGGAAGGAGGGAGGGGAGGAAGGGAGGAGAGGGAGGGAGGAAGGGAGGAGAGGGAGGGAGGAAGGGAGGGGAGGGAGAAAGGGAGGGAAATTTTTATTTCTCGCCTACTGCAACATTTCCCCTTCCCTTGCATAAACCACTGCCTCCCTGCTCCAGTCTGAAGAGTGCTCACCCAGCCCTCATCTCCTGGGACCATGGGAGAAAATAAGAATGAGGCTTCACATTCTGGCTTTCAAAGGCTGTAGCCTCCATTCTAAGGACTTACAGGATATTGAACCAACCACCCCCAAAAGGGAGCACTTTGTTTAATAACTGCAAAACCAAGCAGCAAGTCTCTAAAGCCCACAGAAACCTTTCTACGCCCTGCACTCGGCCTGCAGTGATGACAGGTCAGTGCATTCCTCCGGGGCTTCCTTGAAATGAAATCATGCTAAGCATATTTACATTCTGCCCCCAAATCTTACCGCAGACCAAAGAACCCTGATCTAGCCTGACTGTAACGAGCCCTCATTAATACCTTCTGTCTTCAGGGGTGGCACAGGGTCCCAGGAATGACCACACTCTCCCAGCTGTGCCCTTCGCTGGGCTAGGCCTGCACACTGTCCAGACAGCCCAACAATCTCATGACAAATTAGTCCAAACGATTCCCTAGCACTGTGTAAACAACAGCAAACATATTATTCTGGCAGCATTTTTTTTACTTGGTACCAGTCAACGTGCTCTGCGGATCTTAGGTTTTATCGTCATGATGCAAAAATCATCCAAGGCTATAGTCAGCTCAAACAACTGTCCATTTTTGTAGAGATTAAAAACAACCCTTGTCAGAACTTTTCACTCTTCAAGGTGCTGTGGCAACAGATACTGATACAAAGTACTAATTTGATGCAGATACTGATACAAAGTACAGCATCAGTACAGATTCCGATGCAAAGACCGATATCTAGAGAGATACAGATAAAGATACGAAGATGGTGTCTAGAAAGCCTTAAAGAATGATCTTTTGTCCCGGCTGGAGTGAGTCCTGTCCCCCGTGGTGATGTGGGTCCCACTCTGACGTGTCTGAAAGCAGGTTATTGGGAGCCAGGTCATCATGGGTCATGTGTATGCCTGCGGGGAGGAAGGGACCCTCAGTGGACAGAAAAGCCAGTGGAGCTGCCTTCCTCAGGCCAAAATAAACAGGCTCTCTGTGGTCATTATTTTAATTAGATAATTTAATCGGCCTTGACATGCTTTCTATACACAGGCAAGAGCACGCCCAAACTGCTTCGGGGTCTGTGATATGGGAAAAGGTCTGATTTTTCCAGTGACTCCTGGATATAAAAATAAAGAAAAGGGGAGGAAGAGCTGTAGTAATTCTTTTCCCTTCATGCAGTATCACTGAATTTTTTCCAGAGGTCTAAAGAAGAAAACAACCCTCCGAACCATTTTTTTCAAGGAAGTTATTCATTTTTCCTAATCTTCCTAAAACACCATGATTGCAGAAGACCCTCTGTCCCCAGCCGCCCCTGTGTGAAGGCTGGTCTCCGATTAACTAGTTCAGCCCCAGTCTGTGCTTTCTAGGGGGAGGGAGCAGGTAGAGGAAAGAAGGGCAGAGAGAAGACAGGGGAAGTGGGAGGAGGGAGCACAAAGCCATGATGATCTGGTGTTTAGAAAAAGGTGATTACTTTTTTTTTTTTTTTTTTTTTTTTGAGACAGAGTCTCACTCTGTCACCAGGCGCCAGGCTGGAGTGCAGTGACACGACCTCGGCTCATTGCAACCTCTGCCTCCCGGGTTCAAGCAATTCTCCTGCCTCAGTCTCCTGAGTAGCTGGGACCACAGGCGCACACCACCACGCCCAGCTAATTTTTTTGTATTTTTGGTAGAGACGGGGTTTCACCATGTTGGCCAGTATGGTCTCTATCTCCTGACCTCGTGATCCGCCCGCCTCGGCCTCCCAAAGTGCTGGGATTATAGGCATGAGCCACCACGCCCGGCCAAAAGGTGATTACTTTTAAAACAAAACGCATTTTTAAAAGTTTCTGCTTCTTTTCCAAAGCGACATAATACTCTTTTAGGCAAAGGGATTAGAGAAATGCAGGGTCCATGTTGAAATTATTTTCCAGGAAGACTTTGTTTTTGCTCATCCAAAATGCTCTTCTTACCTGGAGGGTGGGCTCTAGCTTTGGCTTCCCCAGAGGCAGTTTGGGGACATTTTGTAGGCCTGGCTCCCTCTCCCCCCAGGCTGCTCCCAGCTGCTGCCTAAACCAGACATGCTCCTCACCAGTTTAACACTTCCCTCTTACTCTGGAAGCATGCGCAACTCAATTTTTTCTTTACCCAGGAAACCAAAGCTGTGGCTTCTCATTTGCTTTCTTCCTACTATAAACTCTGAAGTCCCTGTTACAAAATAAAGTCACCGTACAAATCGGTGCCAGTAATTCACGACTGATTCCTTCCCTCAGGGCAGCTCCCAGCAAATGAACGGCATCTCAGAGAACAGATTGTCCTCTTATGAAAAGGTGGACCCCAAAGACATAGGTCTGGAAGAGAAAAGAGCAAGTCTCCTGTCTTCCTGTTCCTGGTTAAGAAGACCCACAGCCCTGCCCAGCTGCAGGCACCTCAGTGTGCAGCCCTAACCAGGCTGATGACACCCACCTCACGAGGACAGTTCCATGCAGGGATGAAACTACAGACTGTGGCGCTTGGCACCCAGTCTGTGGTGGGCTTCGTCCTGTGCTGGTCCTTGTTATTACTATTGTGCGTTCCACATTCATGTATTCTTCTCAACTCAGAAATATCCATGAAATCTCCTCCCATCTCATTTGCCTGCCAAAAGCTGACCCAAACAGAATTATAACAAAGAGAGTGATTTTCCTGTGTAAGGCACTCTCTAGGATTTGGCTTAGAGATATAAATTCAATATAGTGACATCTTCATCATTTAAAAAAATCTATTCTTTTCTTTTTTAATCACACTATACCAGGATTTTGACGTTCCATCAACCCATTTGGAAATGAGGAAATGGGGACAATGTGGCTGCGTCCTTGCAAGCGGCTTTAACAGAGACGGCGAGGCTCCTACACGCAAGCGTCAGAAGCTTGCTGTCCACTGAACTCTGCTGCTTTCCCAAGAAGTTCAGTATCTCAGAGGGAAACATCTGGGGGCATGTCTGGGGGAGGTGAAGACAGCATCCAAAAAGCCCAGCCCCATACATCAAAGCCGACTTCCCAACTCTGAAACGAAGGAAGTTTCATTCTTTCCCACATGTCTCTGCCATGCTAAATATAAATCCATCTCAGTTTACATTACGCTGCCTCTAATTGAATCTCATTCTTCATTTGTTTAATTCAGAAACAATAAGCCATCCTGAGTGGCTCGCCGGGAAGCTTGCCACTGCAGCCAGCCTCAGTTCCCAGCAAGTCCCCCCAGGGGACGAAGGGACAAGGGGACGTGGCCGGCCCTGCCCGCAAGGGCTCCCTGCACATCGCAGGAGCACATCTGGGTTTAAAAGGCAAAGACACTGATACAAAGGCAAGGATGGTCCAGTTGTCAGAAACCCATCCACATAATTCCCACACTAAGGAGTCAAAGAGAAAGCCTAATACCCAGTAGGTGCTGAAAGGGTTGAAGAGCATTAACCCTTCATTTTCCCTTGACTTTAACCAAAACGTCCTAAGTAAAACAGGAGCCAATGGTACTTCCTCAGCATGACAAAATTCATCCCTCAGATCTAAAGCCAACATTAAGTCACCGTCAATGGTGGAATTTCAGAGACACTTCATGAAAGGTCAGAAGCGAGATAAAGCTATTGCTATTGTGCTGGAAAATATAAAAAGGGAAAGAAGGGGAGGAGTACAGGAAAATTGTCATTATTTGTAGATGATATGATTATATACCAGAAAACCCAGGAGAATCTCCTGAAAACAAATAGAATTTGGTAAGAACATGGCTATAAATTCACATCTAAAAATGTCACTGACTCTCAGAAGTTAGTTTATAGTTCAGTGTAATTAGTTTTCTTTCATTCATTTGGCAAGTACGAAGCACCTACTGTGTGCCAGGTGGCATTTCTGCATGCTTAAAATATAGCAGAGAAGAAAGACTTCAGGCCAAGTACGGGATTCAGAGATGGGGGAGGGACTACTAGTTTTGTAGGAATAACAGAGAAGTCCTTTCTGACCTTAGATGAAGTCCTGCCCAAGTGGGGGCACCCAGGCAGATACAGAAGGACATCAGGGCTGCTAGGTGGGCTTGGGAAACAGCCTGGGGGAAGGACAGGACATCATCCAGAAATGAGGCCAGAGGTCGCTGGGGATCCTTCAGGCTTGGGAAGCCACCAGGAAGGCTGAGGCTATTACCCTTGAGAGAGTGATCAGCAGAGGCAGCATGATCTGATGTTCCTTCATCAAAACGGAGCAGGATCCAGTGAGACACCACCTCACAGCATTAGGATGGCTACCATCCAAAAGAAATAAAAAAGAAAATATCAAGGGTTGGTGAGGATGTGGAGAATTTTTTTATTATGCTTTTAAGTTCTGGGATGCATATGCAGAACATGAAGTTTGTTACATAGGTATACAAGTGTCATGGTGGTTTTCTGCACCCATCAACCCGTCATTTAGGTTTTAAGCCTTCCATCCATTAAGTATTTGTCCTAATGCTCTCCCTCCCCTTTCCCCCTACAACAGGCCCCGGTGTGTGATGTTACCTTCCCTGTGTCCATGTGTTCTTGTTGTTCAATTCTCACTTATGAGTGAGAACATACAGTGTTTGGTTTTCTGTTCCTGTGTTAGTTTGCTGAGAATGATGGTTTCCAGCTTCATCCAAGTCCCCGCAAAGGACATAAACTTATCCTTTTTTTAATGGCTGCATAGCACTCTGTGGTGTATATGTGCCACATTTCCTTTGTCCAGTCTCTCATTGATAGGCATTTGTGTGGGTTCCAAGTCTTTGCTATTGTAAATAGTGCTGCAATAAACATACATATGCATATGTCTTTATAGTAGAATGATTTATAATCTTTTGGGTATATACGCAGTAATGGGATTGCTGGGTCAAATGGAATTTCTGGTTCTAGATCCTTGAGGAATCACCACACTGTCTTGGATGTGGGGAAATTAAAACCCCTGTAAACTGTTGGTGAGGATGTAAAATGCAGCAGCTGCTGTGAAAAATAATATGGAGGGTTCTCTAAGAGTGAAACATAGAATTATCATAGGACCCAGCAATCCCAGCTCTGGGTATACCCTCAAAAGAATTAAAATCAGGGGCTTGAATAGGTATTTGCACATCCACGTTCTTATCAGGGTTATTTACGATAACCAAAAGGTAGAAGCAACCCAAGTGTCCATGGACAGATGAACAGATCAACAAAACGTGGTCCATCCATATGATGAAATACTCTCCAGCCTTTGAAGGAAGGAAGTTCTGACACCCACTACAACACGGATGAACCTTAAAGACGTTGTACTAAGTGAAATAAACCAGACCCTCCAAATTATTTTTCACAGCAAAAGGACAACACTGCATGATTCCATTTAGTTGATATACTTTGAGTGGTCAGGTTCCTGGGTACAATGTAAAATGGTGCTGTCAACCTAAGTAACACGCAGAAAGAGGCTCTCAGAAAGAAAAGACATTTATTTGGGAACAGAGCATTGCAGTGGGAATGCATGTACCATAGTAAACTATGCATATATTTAGGAAGGTAAAGAAAGATGAAGGTTTTTAAAGAGAACAAATGAGAAAGATTACATAATTATTTTGAAATAATTATCCCTGGCTATAAAAATTAATAAAAAGGGTGACCCAGTCCAAGGTTGGACGGGCGGTTGCTGGGCCCATGTCCTTGCAGAAGTATTCTTTGTGTGAGGGTGCCATGGCCTTTGTGCAAGATTGTGGTTTTTGCAGCGTTTTGTGATAGTTTTTGTTATCGGGCACGCCGCATAAGAACTCTCCATTCATGGCCGTACCCAGCTCTATTTGTCAGGTCTTCATAACATTAGTGACTCCATTTTGACTTGACGACTTTCACAGTGGTTACCAGGGGCTGGAAGAAGAGGGAATGGAAAGTGATTTTTTCATGAGTACAGAGTTTCCGTTTTGCAAGAAAAAAAGTTCTGAAGATTGGTTGCAAAACAATCTGAATATAATTAATACCACTGAACTGCATACTTAAAAGTAATTAATGTTAAATTTTATGGTCTGTGTATTTCACCACAATTAAGAGAGAGAGAATAGGCACAGCCTTGGGTTAAATTGTCTTTATTAAAATATTGTTCAGGTACTATGTGACCCAAGTGGCTTCAACTGACAATGGTCTTTAAAGCTCAAGCGTCTACACTGGGTAAACCAAGTTAGCAGCCCCTTCAAGAATGCTGCCATAAAGCAGGACCTCCTTATAGATGTGTCATGCTCTACTCGGGCCAACACTGAAAAGCAGTCTCTGCCCAGCAGCACCTGCCCACAAGCCAGGCATAAAAAACACCAGGCTGACAACCAAAAATATTGGGATGGCCAGTTAAATTTTCATGGCAATCTCTGGAAAGATAGCAAAGGGGGTCTCATTCACAACTCAGAATTCTCTGGACCATCACTCCCCATGGTGTGGCAGCAAACCCCATCCCTCCCTTCTCTTGGGACACCTAAACGTGTTCTGGCTGTGTCTCCTTCTTCTCCCTCATGGATCTGGAGGACATCCACCTCCTCCACCTCAGACAGAGCCACGCCACTCTGAGCTGCTGCAATGTCCCTCCACCAACAAGACGGAAGAACCGAGCAGACAGAGACAGACTTCTCCCTCCTGTGCAGGAACTACGCAGCTGTGCACCCTCAGGTGCTCTCCCCTATGGAAAACGCTGTTGGTTGTGCCATTTTATTTTCCTAAGGTGATCGGAGTTTGGGAGACTGCAAGCAAAATGTTTCAGAGCTCCCACAGGCTGACTGTGAGCAAGCTTATTGATTGCTGCTGTAGACAGGATGTTTATGTTCCCCCAAAATCCACATCCTGAAACCGAATCCCCAGTGTGAGGGTATTTGGAGACGGGGCCTTTGGAAGGTGATTGGGTCATAAGGGTGGAGCCCTCATGAATGAGATTAGGGTCCTTAAAACTCCTACCATGTGAGGACACAGCAGGAGGATGACGCTCTGTGAATCAGAAAGCAGGCTCTCACCAGACACCGAATCTGCCAGACCTGGGACGTACCAGGCTCCAGACTGTGGTTCAGAAGCCCCACCTCCCCACCCCAGCCTATGGCATTTTGTTATAGCAGTCAGAAACAAAGAAGACAACTACCATCCCCTGCAATGACAGAGGAAGAGCCTCCGGGCCGTTTCATTCATAGAGGACACTGGGAAACCTTTAAAGCTACCCCATGGGGCCCTGTGCTGAGCCTGATGCTGGAAAGAGCTCTGCTGATGCCGGACAGAGCTCTGCTGATGCCCACTCCCTCTTGACCCCTCATGCTGAGAGCCGCCTTCCCTCCCCGGGGCAGCCAGTGCCCAGCACCCCCTTGAGGTGAGACACGTGCTTGGAAAACTGGTTATTGTCATCGACTATAGAAATGGTCGGTCCATCCAGAATCATGAGACAAAATCAAGTAACACAAACTAGTTCTGCTAGTCTATCAGAACTACAAAAGGACTTCTTTTAATTTAACTTATAGTATTGTAAGTTCTGGCATACAAGCGTAGGTTTGTTATACAGGTAAATGTGTGTCATGGGGGTTTGTTGTACAGATTATTTCATGAACCAGGTATTAGGCCTAGTACCCATTAGTTATTTCTCCTGATCCTCTCTCTCCTCCCACCCTCCTCACCCCATAGGTCCTAGTGTGTGTTGTTCCCATCTTTGTGTCCATGTGCTCTCATCATTTAGCTCCCGTTTATAAGTGAAAACGTGGTATTTGGTTTTCTGTTCCTCCATTGGTTTGCTAAAGATAATGGCTTTTAGCTCCATCCATGTCCCTGCAAAGGACATAATGTTGTTCTTTTGTATGGCTGCATAGTATTTCATGGTGTATTTATACCACATTTTCTTTATCTAGTCTATCACTGATGGGCATTCAGGTTGATTTCATGTCTTTGCAATTGTGAACAGTGCTGCAATGAACATATGCATTCACGTGTCTTTATAATAGAATGATTGCTATTCCTTTGGGTATATACCCAGCAATGGGATTGCTAGGTCGAATGGTAGTTCGGTTTTTAGCTCTTTGAGGAATCCCCATACTGCTTTCCACAATGGTTGAACTAATTTACACTCCCACCAATTATGTATAAGCATTCCTTTTCCTCTGCAACCTCTGTTATTTTTCGACCTTTTAATCATAGCCATTCTGACTGATGTGAGATCATATCTCACTGTGGTTTTGATTTGCATTTCTCTAATGATCAGTGATGTTGAGCATTTTGTAATATGCTTGTTGACCATATGTATGTCTTCTTTTGAAAAGTGTTTGTTCAAGTCCTTTGTCCACTTTTTAATGGGGTTGTTTGTTTTTTTCTTATAAATTCGTTTAAGTACCTTATAGATGCTGGATATTAGACCTTTGTCAGACACATAGTTTGCAACTATTCTCTCCCATTCTGTTGGTTGTCTGTTTACTCGGTTGATAGTTTCCCTTGCTGTGCAGAAGTTCTTCAGTTTAATTAGATCTCATTTGTCAATTTTTGCTTTTGTTGAAATTGCTTTTAGTGTCTTCATCATGAAATCTTCGCCCAAGGAAAGGATTGTAAGCTGTCCTTAAGGTGCTATGAATCACTCCAGTTTGTGAGCTTTTGGCTCCATGATTGCAACGTTTAACTGATTAATTGATCTGAGAACAGAAGCTGGGCTGTGCCCTTAACTAAAGGTGGAAGCTCAGGTGAGACCCAATCCCTTCCAGGGCCACCACCTCTGAGGTCACTACTGGTTCAGATCATTGCAACATCTTCCAACTCAAAGCCAAGCCCAGAGTTTCTATGACTCTGGGTTTTCCATCTGATGTGGTTTTTGAAAATACAACTAATCCTTAAAGAGCATCTCTTGTTTCAAACCACAGCTCAAGGCTATTTTCCAGGAAGGAGAACAAGCCCTGCTCTGAACTTCCTCCTCCCTCTTTCATCTTAATGACCAGTTAACTTAATTCACCACCCAACTGAGCCTTGGTGGAACAGAGGAAACTGAAAGTCCTCAGAGAAAGATCTGCCTTATAGAACTGTGCATGTCACCCACCGTCCCCCCCCCCCCAACTTGCAGTGGTGCTGAGCCACAAGCTGTGAGCTGTCTTATCCTGGACAGGCCAGGCTCAGGCCTCGCTGCTCGCCTACGAATGTTCTTGCGCATTCTAGCTCGAGACTTCTAAATTCTATGAAGTGGGGAGTAGCTGCTTCCAGTAAAAGGAGGAAATAAAAGTAATATTGGCTGATGGCCGGGGAACAGCTGAAAATGATCACTCTGAATCTTCACATTTCTCTGTCTTCATATATTTGCTCTAAAAAGACACACTTCCCCCATAAAGTGATTCCATGCCATTTCTCAAAGCACATGTGATGATTAATCAGACAACAATTCTCAATGTAAAGTTTGCCTTTTCTACAGTCACAGGAAGTGACTTTTCCAAATGTTCTATTTATATGCAGTGTAGCTTACAAAAGAGTTTAGGAAATGCCACCCTAAAATATGTCCCTCTGATGGCATATTGAAATCACTCTTGGTGATTTCTTCAAACCAAGCGTTCTTGGGGAACAGCAAATCTGGAAAGGGGTTTCTCTGAGCTCCTTGTATGTACCCAAAGACAGATCTTCCAGAGGAACTCAGATGCCATGAGCCCCTCCCCAGGAACCTCATCCACCAAGGAAGAGGGAACTCGAAGCACAGCAGGGGAAGCTGGAGGCTCATGCCACCCAGACAGATTTTGTTACAGACAACGGGTTAAAGTCATTTGCCCTCCGCTAAGCTGTCTCATTCCCCCTCCCTGTCCCCTGTGAAGAGAATATATAAGCTTCTAGATCTCACTGGGTGTGGGATATCCACTCTTAGCGATGCTCCCGTACATGTGAGAAATTCATATTGCCCTTCTCCTGTTAATCAGCCTGCACTTAGTTTATTTCATAAATCCAATTATTGAACTCTCAGAGGGGAGAGGGAACATTTTCCCTCCCCTACACTTACAAAGTTCTCAGCAGCCTAGTTGAAGCCACACCCAATCCTGCTGCACCAGCCAGCCTGAGCATTCTGCAGTCTCTTCATTAAGTGCCATGAGAGATGAGTAAGCCCCAGAAGGTGGCAGGAGGTGTGGGGTTTATGTGCCACTCAGAACTCAGAGACCTCCACTCGCACAGCCCACCAATGCTGTCATCCAAAATGAGTGCTGTATGTGGTGTGTCTTCCATGTACTAAGCAATCGACACTTGCACTTCATTTATGAGCCCCTTCACAGTAGTGCATTTTATCCTCACAACAATTCTGTGATGTGGATCCTTCTGTTTTTCAGATAATCTCTGAATGCTGCACATAGGATACTGGTTGTGGCACTATAGTGTGGCAGGCATCCCAGCTGGATGCCTGAATTTTGTGACTCCTGAGATCCAGGCATCTCTGGCCCCATAGTACAGGCTGACAGAGTGGGCCCATCTAAGCCTGAGTTGCATAAGAAACAAGAGAAAACTCATCCTAAAGAAAGAATGAACCAAGGTGAACATCTACAGCTAAAGAAATGGGTCAGACTCACAGGGGATGACTGTGTGCACTGAGGACACTGCCAAGGGCCTGCTAGGTCTCCGGCCCCCCCCGCTGAGGCCCTGCTGACGCACACCTGGGGAGGAAAGCAACAATGGTGGAGCTGGTCTCCTAGGATGCCCCTGGGCCAAAGCACGCCCACGGTGTGTCAGTGGACTGGCCCTGCAGGGAAGCTTGCCCACAGTTCCCTGATAGCCACAGATGGGATGTGACAGCTACGTCAGCACATCTGTGGCCCTGAGCAGCAGACACTGTCAGGCACCGATGGCCTGTCCATCGACGGGCGGATGACATGGAAGAGAAAAGATTCAAAATTCATTTAAAGACTTCGAGGCCAAGGGTCTGGGCCATCTCTTTGAGATGCCTAAATGCTTTTCTGAGCATTTCCTTGTGCTTGCCTCATTCCACTGAGGCAAGATGGCTGGACAGTGGGCTGCAGCAGATGCAAGACATCAGCCTCGAAAGCATTCACTGTCACCTGCCTCCCAGGGACAGGTTCTTAGGGTTCTCCCTGTTCACCCAAGGAGTCTTTCCATGGCCCTTGTGGGCAAGTTCCCCAATAACTTAATTTTTTTTTCCACTTACATTTTACTGTCACTCCCAGCAAAACTCAGTCCACTTCTCCAGGCTACACACTAAGCCTCCATGGTGGTGCTTCTCTGTTAGGCTCAGCCAACCAGGTAAGCTTTTGGTTTCACCAAAATTACTCACTCATTTCTTTTTGTAGTAGCTTCAGGGGTAGGGTACAAGCAGTTTTGGGTTACACGGATTAATTGTATACTGGTGAGGTCTGCACCTATCACCTGAGTGGTATATATTGCATGCAATATCTAGTTTTTCAGCCCTCATCCCACTCTCCTCTCCCCAATTCTGAGTCTCCAGTGTCTATTGTACCACTCTGTTTGTCTTTACGTTCGCATAGCTTAGCTCCCACTTGTAAGTGGGAACATGTAGTATTCGGCTTTCCATTCCCCAGTTACTTCACTTAGAATAATGGCATCCAGTTCCACCCATGTTGCTTCAAAAGACGTTATTCCATTCTTTTTTATTGCACATCTCTTTAGACAATGCCTTCCAAATTTCTCATCAACATACAGCTTTGTTTATGATTATAAAGATAACACATTCAAACAACACAGAAAAGAGGAAAAAGGAAAGTCAAGATCACCTGAAGTCCCATTTGCTCATCATGAAATGTACAAAGTGTGCAATGCCATTTTGGTCTCTACCACACTGATGTGCCCAAGGGGAAGGTGTGATTTGGCCCCGGCTCTGCCAGCCCATCTCTGTAGAGTGGACACATACGGGCTGCTTGTTGATGGGAGACCAGGTAGCCGCGAGGAGCCACGGGGACCGCACCTCGGTGGCTGTGCTGCTGTCTACACTTTGACTTAGAACTGAGGCTTGTGCCTGCAAACCTTCTTTGGGCATATAGACTAAACAAGTGACAAAGGGACGGTGTTATTGTTGTGTGACCTTGACCGGCCTGACTCCTGGAGCCTGCTTCCTCCCCTGTTTCCCATCCTCCCCTCATATCTACCTCTGCCTGGCCATGACTGACCTTTGACCACGATCACTCAGTTCCTGACAAACTTTCACTGAGACAGAATTGGCTTAGTATCTCCTAAACCAAAGGGACTTTGCAGGAACAACAGGGTGGCAACGCCAAGCAGTGGTAGTCCAGGCGGGAAGGTCAGGGACTTGAATCCCAGGGCAAACAGAGCTGGCAGGAAATCCCCCCTGACGAGGACCAGCACACTCAGGCTCAGGATCCCGGTCAGCAGAGCGATGGGGACCCAGGAGCATTCAAATGAAGCAAGGCTTAAGTGTGGCCTGTGAATTCTGTGTGCTCCCCTAGAGAGTATGCTTTTACACGTGACTTCAACCGCAATTCCCACAGAGCCGGCGCTGGATGAATGAAAGGTAGGGTGAGCGGGCTAGCAGAAGGGAGGGGCATCCTGAAGCTTGGGAGGAGGTAGTCACCACTGGTGATATGGAGAGAGGTCTGACCCTCCTGCCTCTGCTATGTGCTGTGGCCCTCTCTGAGTGAATGAGAAGATTGTGGAGCTCCTGGATTAAAAAGCAGGTAGCCCTGGAGAAGACCTACATGGGACACACCCAGCCATGATCTTCTGTAATGGGATCACTTATCAGGAGAGAGCCTTGTTGCTCCTAGGATTTCATGAGCAGGAGATGAGCGGGGGCGGTGGGGGCGGTGGGGGCGTCCAGAGCTACAGGAGTTTGAGGGGGCGGAGAGTGTGGAGTCGCAGGGGCACTGCATTTCCTGAGAAAGGCAGCAAAACCTGGAAAAGGCTGATGATTCCTCTCACCTTCCACATCAATTCCTTGTGAAATGCTGTCAGTTCCCCCTCCTAGTATAGTGCGAATCCCTCTCCACAGCCATTCCCTCTGCCCAGGCCACCATCCCCTCACCTGGGTTAAAGCGCGGCCTCCTCCCTGGGCTCTGGCCTCCAGCATTGTCACTCTCCAATCCGTTCTCCCTGTTCCAGCCACAATCATGTTCCTATTTATTTGCATATGAATCTGATGCCATATACTCTGTGAAATACCACCAAAGTGGCTTCCCTTTGCACTCGGGAAGACATGCAGACCCTTGCAGCTTGGCCTGCAAAGCCCCAGCACCCCTCCCCTCCCTGCCCCTCCACCTCCACCCTCACTCTGCCCTGACTCGCCAGCCATGCTCCTGCCCTGCACCATGGTAGGCTCCTCCTAGCAGGCGTCCATCCCTCACCTCTAGGCCCCACACCAACTGCTCCTGTTCCCTTCTCCTAGACTATCTGTGATGGTTAATACTGAGTGTCAACTTGGTTGGATTGAAGGATGCAAAGTATCAATCCTGGGTGTGTCTTTGAGGGCTGCCAAAGGAGGTTAACACTTGAGTCAGTGGGCTGGGAAAGGCAGACCCACCCTCAATCTGGGTGGGCATCATCTTATCAGCTGCCAGCGCAGGCAGAAAAACGTGAAAGGGCAGACTGGTTTAGCCTTTCTTTCCAGCCTGCATCTTTCTCCCTGCTGGATGCTTCCTGCCCTCAAACATCAGACTCCAAGTTCAGTTTTGGGACTCGGACTGGCTTCCTTGCTTCTCAGCTTACAGATGGCCTATTATGGACCTTGTGATTGTGTGAGTTAACACTGCTTGCTACACTCCCATATATATCCTATTGGTTCTGTCCCTCTAGAGAACCCTGACACACCACCTTTCTCACTTTTCACCTTGCCTATTATGAAGGAGCTGAAAAGTCACTGACTGTTACATTCCTTCCTGATCTCACCAGACTGGGTCATTTTCATCAAAGGGAGAGGTTCTTCACCCTGGCTACACAGAAAGTCTCCTGGAGAGTTTCAGTACCAATGCCCAGGCCCCATTCTCACCCAGAACAACTAAACCAGACTTCCTGGCGGTGGGTAGGCTGGCAGACCAGGTGAGTCTGATAGAGAGCCATGTTTGAAAACTACTGACCACAAGGTCAGTTACGTTATTCTCTGCTCCCCAAGCATCCATCCTGTGCTTCCCACATCAGGGCATTTATTGTGAAATGACAGTGATTAGCAGCGTCATCAGTGTCATCATTGCTATCATGGTTATCCTGACATGCTATTCTTTTCTGGGTTTTTTTGAGAGACAGGATCTAGCCCTGTCACCCAGGCTGGAGTGCAGACATGCGCTCGTAGCTCACTGGAGCTACGAGCTTCAAGCTCCTGGGCTCAAGCGCTCCCACCTCAGCCTCCCGAGGATCTGGGACAACCAGCTCCTGGGCACACCACTATGCCTGGTTAGTTTTATTTTAATTTTATTTTTTGTAGAAATGGGGTCTTGCTATTACCCAGGTTGTTCTCCAACTCTTGGCTTCAAGCAATGCTCTCACCTCGGTCTCCCAAAGCGCTGGGATTACAGGCTTAAGCCACCATGCCTGGCCCCTTGGACATTATTCTAATATCCATACTTCTGTTTCTATTTCCACATTTAAATTTTGGAGATGAAACCTATCTTTTCCATCAAGCTCCTTTCCAAAGGGCGTTTAATTTAATTTATAAAGGTATAACACCTGTTTGCTGCTTGGCCGCTTAAGACACCAGGTGCTACATGTCCAGTCCCTTCTGTTGTTTTGACTCAGGAAACCAAGCCAACGAGTGAGGCCACATGTTGGAATTGAGCTTACTGGAGGTTTTTAAACTCCAGTTGCAGGTGCCAAAGCATATCTGCACAGAAAGGCTCTCTTAGCTGTGGTTTGGACAAATAACCGTTCTCGTCATTGTTTATTATGAAGAGCTTGCAGAGATTCTTGTGGATTACTCAACAGTGCCTGTGAAGCTGACCTCTGTTGATGGCTGGGTGATACTAGTGTCATTGTTTTTAGAGCACAGCTAATCACACTGGCTAGAATCACTCAGGACCAGTTAATCAGAAGGAAGAGGCGATAACGACATCTTTATGATATACAGTGATGTGATAAGATGCAGGCGTAATGAGAACCCTTTTCTTCTGGAAAAGATTAAAGACATAAAATCCTGGCTAGGGAAAAAAAGACTCTTTGTCCTGCTGAAAAAAAGTGACCAGATGTCTTGATTTAGACAGAACAGCGCCTGATGTTTTAGGACCAGTCCCCCATCTGTGAGACTTTTTTTGGTTATTTTCCTCTGTTTCCTGGGTTTATGAGGCACCACTTAAAATAATCTGAACTTTCCTTGGAGCTGGCCTTCCTCCCCTGGAAAGCAGTGGTCCCACACGGAGAAAGGAGCAATGGGGCTCAGGACACACTGGACCTTCCCAAGTATGAAGAGGCGGCCTGGGAGCATGCACTGAGAGGCTTCCCCAGCCCCCGTCGGATCATAGAGGTAGCACTGACCACTTGCTGAGAGCAAGTGGGACCCAGACCTAGCCCCCAGGTGAGGACCATGGAACCAGTTCTGATTTTCCTTCTACGAGGACCCACCAAGTGGACACCATGAACCATGTCATAGCGATCAGAAGAAAATTCAAAACTTTAGGACAGCTATTCCAGGAAGACAGGCATTGGTACTTTTTCCACTGCTATGTAGAGGAAAGAGTTATGTTGGGTGTCTTTTCGCTTCTAAATTGAGAGGCCCTGGTGGGAGTGGGGTCAAGCTTAGCTGGAGTTGGATGAGTGTGAACCTGCCTCTAACCAGCCACGTGGCCTGAAGCAAAGTAATTTCCCTTCTTTGGACTTCTTCCTTCACCTGTGAACTTAGAGGACTGGCTGAAAGCCTGGCCCTAAGTCCTGACAACCAGGATGACACCCACTGTGGTTGACGCTGGGTCTCCTGACCCTGCACAGAGCCCGGCACACAGTGGGACTGCAATCAAAATTGTGGAATGAAATCCTGAATGCCTCCAGGAACAAAAGCGCCTCTGAAGGTCCCATTTAGCCCTCAATTTTGTGACCCTTGCCAGATTCTTTTCTAATCATTCAGCCTGCAGAATTTTCACTAAACACAGCTCCCAGTGACTTTGCTCAGGGGGCAATGAATCCACGAGATCTGCCTAAATGCTCAAACCTCTGTGGGGATTCCCGTAGGAAACTAAGAAAAAGTAAGGCAAAGAGGGAGACAAATGAACAGCCTCTAATTTCTAAGCTCCAGGTGGCTGTAGCATGCTCTAGATTTGAAAATTTGATCTGAAACTCACTAATGTCAGTTATCAGCTTCTTGCCTTTAGACAAGCTGCTTGAAACCTCTGAGATTCTACTTAAACCCTTCTGTAAGTTTGGATAATGATGCATTGATCACACACACAGACACACACACAGAGTTGTTTTGATGATTAAATGAGAAAATATTTGTGAAAGAATTTTACAGCAAAAAGTGCAATCATGTGCCAGGCTTTGCTATTTTATTAGCCCGCATTATTGCTAGCACCAGTCTAAGTGCAGAGATGCAAAAGGCATTGGCTGCTGCCGCTTTAAAATCTGGAGAGATGGGCATCTTCAGAGCATGCCACTCAGCGCTGCCACTTCAGTATTTCTGAACATCAAACAAATCTTCTGGAATAACATTTGATGTTTTTAGTATACACAAGTGAAGAACATGTGGATTCACTTTTACTGCATACATACACCAGAGGAACATCCTGGGGAAGGAACATGAGGTTTGGTAGAACCCCAAGGTTTTCCAAAAAAATACAATAATTCAAGGAAAAGGAAAACTAATATTTAATGAGTACATGATACTGGCCAGATGCTTTACACACATTATCTCACCTAGTCATCACAATAACCCCATAAGACATGGACAGCGTTTATAGGCAAGGCAACTGAAGTTCACATTGGTGGAATTTCTGCACAAAGTCACAGAGAGGACCAAAGTAGGACTTGAACCCAAGCCTCACAGAAGCTAACGCCTCTGAATTCTCCTCTGCTCAGCACTGAATGGGTTCCCAACTCTCTGGTGTATAATGTTACCTTCCCTTGGAAAACATGAACTCTCCCCCCGGTGCTTCCTGGATCTTAAAAGATCTGGACATTGCTATGTTTTCTCAGTCCCTGCTGGGAATGATCCATAAAATGGCCTCACTTTTAGAATTAATGCCAATGACCACCGCATTAATACTGAGGCAGAAATGCACTTCCAAGTGCATTTGCTTGCTTATTTAGTAAATATTTATGTGTCTTGGGCACTTGACCACATCTCAGCTGCACCATGAAATACCATATTTGGAAGCTGTATATTGGAGCAGAAGATCTTTGATAAACAGCGTGGAAATCACCGTGTAATTCACTAGAACTTCCCAGCTTCACTGGAAGCGTCTGGTGAATTCTCCCGCTCTATTCCCATGAGAGACAGAGAGCACTCAGTCTCTTCTCCAGCCTTCCAGAGTTTTTACAGCAAAATGGACTCCACTCACCTGTCAAGGAAGTGATAGGCCCTTGGTGAGAGAAAGCCTGGCAGAGCCTTCCATCAGGCCTAATGATGTGCTGGCTAGCACACAGGGAATGAGAGGCCTCCTGCTCTCTGTTCCGGGTCATCACACCACAAGTCCACAGCCAGAGCTGGACACACAATCTGTGCACAGGGCATTGGGGAGGAGGAAAGTGAATGGACACTCCATGCGACTGTGTCCATCCCTCCCCAGTGGGCTTTTCCATCACCCTCTACAGACAAAGACAAGCATGAGCTTGGTGGTGGACACAGCTTCAGTTGATGATGCGTGCCAGGACCACGGTGCAAGCTATGCTTGATGGACCATCTGATGCTGTCATATCCTCTTTGCTGTCTGACACACACACAAGTCTCAGAGATGCTTGATTACAAGAACTCACTATTAATCAGGCCAGAGATGGGTTTCCAATCTCACAGGTGAGAAAAACTTCAGAAGGGAAAGTTTTCTTAAGTTGACATTTCACCATTTTGCTTTGCAGAAAACAGATTTACATTTAATAGCATTTTATAGCTTATAAGGTATTTTTATTAGCCTCATGTACCATTATCACAACTCCTAAGGTAGTGGTTTTTGTTATTCTCACCTAAAAGATGTGAAAACTGGCTCTAAGAGAGGTTAAGATATTTGTCAGTATTTGTCCACTGTGGTGCTAAGGTTGGAACTTAAACACAAATTTTCTGGCCAAAAAGTCTGCAATTTTTCTACACCACCTCTAGATTTCTTTTGTCATTTTGCTCATTTTATAGCCATTGGCTTCTTGTAGATAGGAATTACATCTTCTTTCTACTTGTTACAGAGCCCAGTATTAACACAAAATGCAAAACACACAATATTTTCATATTGAGGTGGTAGTGAAAACTTTTGCAAAATAATTGAGTAGATGACATTAAATAACATTAAGGACAATCATGTTATTTCTGCTATTACCTTCCCGTAATCTGTCCACAGCATTGTAATCATCATGAGAACGTATTTTCCTTGTTTATGTTATGAGTGTACCTGTGTCATTTTTATTGGCTACACAATACTTTATTATATTAATGAACCAACATTTCAACCCATTTCTCCATTTGGCCCTTCAAGTTATTTTTCCATTTTTTTCTTAAAATAGAGTTGTAGTGTATCTGATTCAGGAAGCCCGAGGCTCAGGAAGTTCACCCCTGTGTATACCTGCTGTGTCTCTTCTGATGTGCCCAGTTGGCCAGACAGGTGGAATTCTGGTGTGAACCTGAGCTACTTATTAAAAGTTAAAACTTTTGGACTTCATGTTTGGATCCCCCTCCACACACCCTCTCTCTCGTGTGGAAGTTCTCTCTCTTCTTCTCCTTTTTGTTCTCTTTCTCTACCTAAATAAAGTCACTTTTCTGCAACACTGTTTGGGGTCTGGCATTTACTTTGTGAGCCTACCTGGTCCCCTCTCTCATTCTTGAGAGAATGGGAGACCAAGAACCTTGGAGAAACGGCCTCTCAGGGGAACTGAGGGCACCTCTACTTAAAAAAAAAAATTAAAACTTCTGGAGCTCAGACCAACTGAATCAGAACCCCTCTGGGAGTAGGAGTCAGGAATCTCCATTTTAACAAGCTTCCCAGTGACTGCACACACCCTAAGGTTTGAAAACCACTAGTTATTTAAGGGAACTTAAATAGAGCTGGATTCTACAGCCAATTTCATGCCTTTAATTTGACCACCTGCATCTAGTTTGTGTCTCTAAAGTCTCCACACCATTACACAGCACCTCTCATATTCTTGTCCTGAGTAGATGGGGACAGGGCTGGGGGGCTCTGAGTCCTCAAGGAGTCAAGGGTCAGGCTTCATCTCAGCCTGAAGAGGAAGCCATCTTTTAGTCCTTCACACCTGATTCAGTAACTGGCTGGTGGGGGAAGGTTTCTGCTTGAAAATATCCTTGGCAATTTCTCCAACAATTAATTACCCAACTGCTGCATAAACTCTAGGATCAACACTCAAGACCACCCCAAAGAAAGGCAGCATGCGGCACACTTGGCGCAATCAGCTTACCATCATGTGTGTGTGTGTGTGTGTGTGTGCGCACAAACATACGCGTGCATGTGTTACTAAATAAAAGGGACTGCAAAAAAGGTATGTGAGATTTTCTCAAAATGACCCCCCAGAAAAACTCTAAAGAATATCTTTCCCAAAATATCTATGCAATTTGAACTTAGAGAATAATCCTTTTTACAAAAGTTTTGCCTGAATTGCCTTTTGGCACTCACAGGCACTGGACAGGCGCTGCGGTGTGGATGTGGAATATGTTCGGAAGCTTCGGGCTTCGCTGGTACAGATGGAAACAGCTCTGCATGCCTATGGCTGGGCTTACTGCTTTGTACCAAGAGAGTTTCCAAAGTTGAAGCCACCCTTGCTTGATGCACGGAGAGCCAACCTACGCGAGCTAAGCTCTCTTTGCGGTGATTTCTCTCGTGGACGGCTTGATGCCTGTGGCTGCAGTATCAGAAGATTATAAAGAAAAGCCTTCGGGTTTGGAGTCAGACAGCCTGGGATCTGAATCACAGCTCCGCCGCTCACCAGCTGTGTGGTCTTGCCTGAGTCAGCCAACTGGCCTCACCCTCAGTTTTGCATCCATAAAAGGGGAATCATTGTAGGATGGTGCAGGGACTGGAAATAAGGAGAAGAAATGCCTGCAGCCATCCTAGAACCCTCTTAAAAGTGATTAAAAACAAGTATTTAATGGCCTAATGATCCCATTCAATTCTGCCAATATTTACTTAATGCTTGTCATCTACCAGGCTTTGTTTCAAGCATTTGGGACACATGGGTCCCTGCTCGCATGGTCTGAGACCTTTAGTAAACCAGAACACAGCTGTAGGTTTTTATCACCAATTTCTACTTGTGTCTGCTACAAGCCCAATAATACCAGGTAGAATCCTCAAATTGCTGGCAATTGTCTCTGAGGATTGCCTCAAGAACATTGCTATTATTTAGTATTTGTGACAAAAGGGAACCAGCAAAGTACTCAAGAGATGTACTGGGGCTGGGAGCCTGGGGGGCTGGCCTCCAGCCTTGGTTTCCATTAACAGGCTGTGGGATCTAGGATTCTTATTGGCATTTTCCCTGCCAATAAGTTGAGACCAGTGTCATTGCCGAGGGAGTCCCAGTAAATGAGCCTCCCTCTTCCCCATGAATAAATTGGGAATTAGAGTAAGAAGTGAGAGATGAGGCCGGGCGCGGTGGCTCATGCCTGTAATCCCAGCATTTTGGGAGGCTGAGGCAGGTGGATCACGAGATCAAGAGATCGAGACCATCCTGGCCAACATGGTGAAACCCCATCTCTACTAAAAACACAAAAATTAGCTGGGCATGGTGGTGCACGCCTGTAGTCCCAGCTACTCAGGAGGCTGAGGCAGGAGAATCACTTGAACCCAGGAGGCGGAGGTTGTGGTGAGCCGAGATCGCGCCATTGCACTCCAGCCCGGGTAACAAGAGCAAAACTCCGTCTCAAAAAAAAAAAGAAGTGAGAGATGAGAATTCAAATATCAACTCATCACTAATAAGAGCTTGAGAGGTGGTGAGGGCTGAACCAGACAGCAGACGGGCCCCCATGGACCCCACAGCCAGGCACTCCTGCCTGGGGAGGCAGGGTAGAGTTGGGGAGATCATAAGAGGGGGTGAGAGAGAACTCCCTGCAAGCTGCTCATGCAGAAGAGAGGAGCTCACTGAGCGTGCTCAGTCGCTACCCCAAATGCATCCAGTCAGCCATTCTCTCCATCTTCTCCAGAGAGGAAAGAAAGGAGCGGTAACATGAGGCCAAGTGTGTGCCGAAAGAAAATCTTCGAAAGAAGGAAGAGCCAATGCTCTTGCTTCTCTAAAATCTAATCAGATGCTGTACTATTCAGTTGATGGACCAAGTCACCATGAGGTAGAACAGTGGAGAAGTTCCATGGATCTGAACTGCTGCTTTGTAATAATAGCCAGGGAACCAGGACAAAATCCCAAGAACAACCAGAGGCCTGATTTTGCCAGAATTCTGAAGATACAGAGAGAAACTGGTGGATGTTTTGAATCCCTATGTGAAGTCCAAACAAGCCCTAGAAAAGCATTTTTCAACTTACTACTTGTAACCCATTCATGGGTTGTGAAATTATAATCAACTTTTTACAAATTAAGTGTAGTTGTCTATATTGGAGTACACGGCTATAGAGGCACTGTTTCATGAAACATTGGGCTCAGTATTATTTGCATGGGGATTGGGATGTGTGCACGTGTACCGGCTCAAGATGCTACATGTGCTTCTTACTGGGACTCACGATTTTAAAATTAAAAGGTGCTGCCCTTGCAGAAATAACAGGTTTTTAATTGATTACAGTCCGAAAAAGTCTGCCTTTGGCATGAACGGCACATGCTGAAGTTGGCTCATTCAACATCAGTTTGTTCCAGCCTACTCAGCCCGGCCTCCTGTCCCACAGAGGTGGGAATCTGAACACTGCCTTTCCCCCTCGCCTCTGCTGCCAAGCAGGTGAAATGCGCAAAACTAAAAATGTTAGATGCTGAAGTGAGGAGCAACAGGCCGAAGCCACAGATGGGTTCTGGCCAGTGCACACTGCAGACCCTATCCTCTGCAAGGCTGCTTCTGGCACCCAGTCCTGAGCCTCAGGGGCCGCATGGGGATGGCAGTGGTAGTGGTGTCTTGAAGATGTCCGTCCCCTGCCCTAACTAAGCTCAGATCCTGGCTGTGCTTTTCCTGTTGTTCCAGCCTCTGTCGCCTCCAGGCCTGGTTCCTGCCCTCCTGGAGAGTCTTTGATGAAGCTGCTCCCATTCTGGCTGGCTGGCTCTGTGTCCCATGTGGTGTCCTGCCAGGCCTGGCCCTCACACCTAGGGCTCTCTGTTTTCCTGTTTGCCGTAGGACTCCCTTTAGTGGCAGGCAGCCCCCTGGTGTCATGGGATTTTTCCCTGCAGCCCCTCAGCTACATCAGGAACTGCTGCTTCTCTCTCCTGTTTTATCAAAACCAATTGCTCCTGTGGCTCCACCCGCCAGTCAGAGCCCTAATTCAGCAACAGCTACCCCAATAAACTGCTAACATTATCCTAAGTGAAATGGCTCAGAAAAACAGCCAAGAACCGCAGAAGAGGAAGGCAGAGAGACTCGGAGCAGAGCTCAACATTTAGAGAGGGAGGAAACTCATGCTCAGTGAACACCAAAGATGTATGAGGCAACCCGCACACCCCCATGAAGCATGCTCATCCACTCCCATTCCACAGACAAAGGAAGGGAACCAAACTGAGATCAAGAATTTTCCCCCAGATTGAATAAGGTAGTTAAAATCTGGCTTTTCTCTCACAACTAAAGGAGAAGATAACCAGCTCATTAATATGCTTATAAAAGGCCCAATAAACAGTTCACAGAAACAGAAATATAAATGGTCAAAAATGTTTGACAATATGCTCAACTTAATTCAAAAATAAATACATAATGTACGTGAAATATTTTCTATTTTTCCATCACTATAAATTTAAAATGTTAATAATACCAAATATTAGTGAGAGTAAAAAAAAAATAGGCATTCTCATATATTATAAACCAAACTGTAATGTGGAATACCCTCTTGGAAAATCAATAGACAAAACTTATAAAATTTCTAAATACATATAGCCTTTGACTCAAAACTTCTTAGCTAGGAATTTACCCTACAGATAATACAATCACAAATGTATACCAATGCATCTATGTGATGGTCACTTCAGTACTATTTTTAATAATAAAAAATACAAAAAAAATAAGAGAATAGTATTCTTATCACAAAAATAAGTATGTGAGGTAATACATATGTTAATTAGCTGATTAAGCCATTTCATAATATATACATATTTCAAAACAACATGAACACAATAAATATATGCTATTTTTTAATTTGTCAATTTAAGAAAATTTAAGGCAGAAAACAGCAATCTACAGACACATGGAAAACTATGATTGACCCATAAGATACAATATCTACATAAAGATTTTAAAAAAACCAGAATGTGATCAATCTGTATTGTTTTATGCAGTTGTCTTTTAAATCACATAGGAGAATAAAAGGGGTTCAAAGAAAAGTACATGTATACTTTGCTTCCATATTTACCTATGTAGTTACCTTTATCAGATTCTGTGCTCTTTATTACTTAATATGGATTTCTTCAAGTTACTAACGAATGTCCTTTCACTTCTGCCTGTATATTATATTCTGCAGGCAAATCTGCTGGCAACAAATTATCTCAGTTTTTGTCTATCCAGAAATGCCTTAATTACTTCTTCAATTTTGACTAATCATTTTGCTGGATTTAGAATTCTTGGTTGACAGTGTCTTTTAGTGCTTCAACTATGTCATCCCACTGTTTTCTGGCCTCCAGTGGTTCTGACGAAAATAGCACTTACATATCCTTGTACCTGATGAGTCACTTCTCTCTTATTGCTTTCAACAGTTTTATTATAGCATGCCTAGGTGTGGGAGTTCATCTTTTGTTGAGGGGGTGGAGGCAGAGACAGTGTCTTACAGTCTTACTCTGTTGCCCAGACTGAAATGCAGTGGCACAGACATGGCTAAATGCAGTCTAGAATTCCTGGGCTCAAGCAATGCTCCCACCTCAGCCTCCTGAATAGCTGGAACTAGAGGCACACACCACCACTCCTGGCTAATTTTTGTATTTTTAGTAGAGACTTGGTTTAACCATATTGCTCAGGTTGGTCTCAAACTCCTGGGCTCAAGTGATCCACCTGCCTCGGCCTCCCACAGTGCTGGATTATAGGTGTGAGCCACCACACCCAGCCTGAGTTTACCTTATTTGGAGTTCATTGAGATTCTTGCATGTTAAATTAATAGTTTTTTAGTCAAATTGGGAAGTTTTTGGCCAGTATTTCCTCAAATATTTTTCTGCCCTTTCTCTCTCTCTCTTCATTCTCGGATTGTATTGTGTTTATGTCAGTGCCACTTGCTGGTGCTCTCTTTTTCTCTGTTTATTTCCCTTCATTCTTTTATCTTTCTGCTCATCAGACTGGATAATACTCATTGATCTATCTTTAAGTTCACTAATTATTCCTTCTGCTTACTCAAATCTTCTTTTGAAACTTTCTGATGAATGTGTCATTTCAAATTATTGTACTTTTTAGTTCTAGAATTTCTATTTGCTTCCTTTCTATAATTTTCATCTCCTTGTTGACATTGTCTCTTTAGTGAGATATCCTCATGGCTTCCTTTATTTCTTTCTGTATAATTTTCTTTAGCTTTTTGTTCATACTTAAACTAATTGATTTAAAGTCTTCATCTACTAAGTCCAACATCAGGGCTTCCTCAGGGACAGTTCCTATTAATTGGTATTGTCCCCTTTTTATAAAGCTGTATTTCATATTTGTTTGCATGTATCATAATTTTTGTTGAGAACTAGACATTTTAAATAATATTCCAAAGGGTTTAAATCTAGTCTGGTGAACACTCACACAAGTCAGGCAGGCAAAGCAAATTTTATTACTCACAAATAGGCAGCAAGGATAAACAGAAGCTTAGGATTTATGGTGAGCCCCTCCCCAAGGGCTCAGGAAAGCTTCCCAGGGCAGATGGAATCTCATCTGTGCTTGCCCCATGTGAAATCCAAGCTTAAGGACCCTGAAAGCCCTCTGCTTTGCATTTTATACCCTGGGTGTCACTTTGTTTGCTGAGCTCAAGCACTGTAGAACATCCCATTCTGGGAGGAATTAAGGACACAGCTGTGGTTTCTCTGGACATTTTCTCCTTATTTCTGGGTGTTACATCCTTGGTACATTCTGCTCAAGAATTACAAGAAGAGTGGGGAAGAGCTGAATTGGCCAAGGGCATCCAAGGGATCTGTCCTCTTGCAAATATAATATGGAAATTCTGAAAATCAGATTCTCCCACACCTCACTCCCTAGAGTATTTTGCTGTTGTTATTCATTGCTGTTATGTGTTGTTTGTTTGGTTGGTGATTTTTCTGAACTATTTCTATAAATTCTGTGTCCTTTGTTGTTGTGGTCACTGAAATCTCTGTTGGTTAGTTTTGTGGTTAGCTAATGATTAGAAACAGACCATCTTTGAGTGCCTGAAACCAGTAAGTCTCCCAGTCTTTGCTGTGTGCCTCAGCTAGCCTGTTTACGACTCTGCCTTATCATTCACTTCCCACTTGTGCAGAATCTCAAGACTAGTCAAAGGTGAGAGCTCATGGCCTTAAAAGTCTTTCCTGAGAATGTGCTCAGCCCTAGCCATGAATGTGGCTCTCTAGAGATCTAGGAATGTGTTGGAGCTTTTCAAAGTCCACATGGGCATCTCACTTCCCAAATTGCTTTTTAAGCTTTTTTGTCAGCCTTTTATTTGCCCCAACTGTTATCCAGGGAACTGTTTTCCAGGTAGCTGAGACGTTCAACAATTGCGTCTGATTGTTTTCTTTTCTTTTCTTTTCTTTTTTTTTTTTTTTTTTTTTTTGACAAACAGCCCTGGAGAAAAGTGTGTTTATATTTAGAAAGGTGCAGGTCAGCTCGAATAAAGACAGCCTTGAGAATGAGATCTTCCAAGGAACCAAAAGTCAGGTCAAATGCTGACAATTCTCTGGAAACAGGCCTTTAAAGGAGCTCCAGCCCTGATTTGCCCCCTCCAGTGGCTGCTGGTTTTCTCTGTAATTGAAGGCTGCATGTCTTCAAGGCTACCATGGAGACCAGTGGGTACGGAAACAGGGCAAATTAAAACATCATAAAGCTGATTGGTCTTATGAAAACTCAGACATTTTTCCTGAGCAAACACTTCTCGAGTTGCTGCAAGCCTTTGGTTAATTTCCAGAGTTCTGAAAAGTCGATTCTGACAGTTTTTGCCACTGTTCTCATTGCTTGTACAGAGGAAGGAATTTTTGGAGATCCTTACTCCCTCATTTTCACAGGTGTCACTCTCTTATTTTATTTAATTTTAATTTTAATAGCCACATGTGACTAGAGGCTACTGTACTGGACAATGCAAGTCTGTAAAATTCAATATGAAGTCAACTAGCCCATTGAAAATTAACTCAAATCCAATATAGACATATACAAATATAGTAAACTCAAAATCACAAAATCAAAGAAATCATTTGTTTTAAGTAAAAGTCAAAATCTTATAACTTACAAAAATCCCCTAAAAATATTTCAGAAAAAAAAAGCATATGTAATGAGGAAGATGGGTCTTTCTATATATTTATTATGTTAAATGGGGCCTCCAGAGGAAGGTCGGCGTAGCCGCTGCCACGTCCTCAAATAGTACTGCTGCCTATTATTGAATCGGCAGAGCTCGTTTCAACAATAGATCCTGGATTATTTGACATATTTAGTTATTTAGCCAACTTGCAGCTTCGTAAGATAAATGTAGTATAAATGCAACAGGAATAACAATAATTACAGGTATTAAGGGCCTATTTTGTGCTGTGTTTTGGAAGCTCTGTTCTTTGATCTTCCCATGGGCCCAGTGAGGTAGAAAGTCATTATCTCCATTTTGCAGATGAGGAGACTTGCAGGGGCGAGGCTTCTCCCTAAGATCACACACCTAGTGCACCCGAGGGTTGGGGCGGGCACCCTGGCTGCCTAGGCCCATCTTTCTAACCTGTAAAGAGATGCGACATATTTTGTGTCACTTGGGCTTCCCCACTGGGATTTCCTTTCAGTTCGTTTTAAAGTCAGTTTGCTTGTTTTGAGCATATTTCTGTTTTTACTTCTGATGCCATACCCAAAAAGCAGGGAGCTGGAAAGCCACGAATGAGCTCTCCATCCAGGGTACTCCCTCCCTTCCCAGGGCTGCCTCACTTGTTTTGACATGACCTGACATTGGACAAACCACGACATTGGAGCCCAGTCAGTAACGATAGCACCATGAACACCCAATACGCAGTGTTCCAATCCAGGTACAAAGGAGGAAGCTGATTGACCAGAGAGGCATGAATGTGTCTCTCAAGGGGCATTTACTTGGTTTCATGACACTTAAACAGGATGAGGGAACAGCAGGACTATTCACACACCTTGTGTTGTCTTAGCCTAGGAAGCATAATTCTCCTGTTCTATTAACTCCACTAGTAGATTTCCAGAACTTTCCCAGTTTGGTCACCAAAAGATCCACATCCCAGGAAAGCCCTCTGTCCCAGGCAAACCATGACGCTTGGCCACCCTCTCTGTAAGTGACATGAGAAAATAGCAGGCAGCACCCTAGATTCAGCGGGGAGGGGAAGAAACATCAAAGTCTCCACCAGGTTTTTAGTTGCAGTTTATTATGCTTTCATTTCCTTTTTTACTGAGGAAAAAAACCTGTTTTGTCAAGAAAAACATATCCCTTTTAATTGACAGGGCTTGGAACAAGAACTTCAGGCCATGATCCTAGGAGCCAGAACAATGGCAGTGACTAGTCCCTGGAAAGGGAGGTCTCTCCAGTTCTCTGCAAGTGAACAGCAGTGCACACAGCCCTTCAGTGTGGACCACATCAACATTCCTCCTGCACGACTCGGAATCCCAGCCCAGGTGTAGACAGATGTCCATTTCATCCTGGGAGTGCCACCTCTTGGGTTGGTGATCTCGTCAGCTAAAATCTTTCCCACATGTAGGGCAATTGGACAATGTGGACAATTGTTGAGGCAGCCACCTAGGTTGCATGTACAGAAGATGTCAGGATTTTAAAAAATTAAAATCAGACAAGAACTCAGTTACTAACCATCTAAAGGTTTGACGTTGTGTTAACAAAGCCTGCAGATGTCTTTGCTGAGATTCCCAGTGCTGTTCTCTTCCATTTTCTTCACGTGGGTAACCCGACATCTCCTTTAGATCCCAGCTCAAGCTCCATGTCTACTGAGCCTCCCAGACCGGCCTTTGCTCTCCTGCACACTCACAGGGCAACAGGGACTCTCCTTTGGACAGCATTTTTACATTGTCTTGCAGTTTCTTGCTTCCTTGTCTTGATGCCTCAGGCGCAAGAACCATGTCTTCTTTGTTCACAGCTGTACCCTGAAATGTCACACAGTCCTGCCTGTCTAAATCCATTGTTTACGGATGTTTAATTTCTGTACTCTGTACATGAGTACAACTCCCTCTAGTATCTAAACAGCCTTAGAATGAATTATTGGAAGCCTCTGTTCATAGACTGAGTGTTCTTGACCTGAAACCTGCAAGTACCTGTCAGGCTAAACTTTTTAAGAAACAAGGACAGGCACAGTGGATCATGACTGTAATCCCAGTGGTTGGGAGGCTGGGGGCGGAAGATCACTTGAGGCCAAAAGTTTGAGACCACCCTGGGCAATATAGCAAGACCTTATCTCTACAAAAATATTTTTAAATCAGCTGGGAAGTGGCGGTGTGCACCTGTAGGCTCAGCTGCTCAGGGGCTGAGGCAGGAGGACTGCATGTGTTCAGGAGGTCAAGGCTGCAGTGAGCTGTGATTGCCCCACTTTGGCTCTGGGTAACAGAGCCAAAGCCCTGTCTCTTTAAAAAACAAAACAAAACAAAAAAAAGATAAACGAAGTATGATCTTTATTCGTACTGGGATGTTTGTCTCTGTGCCTCTGAAGAAAGCGGGAAGACAAAGAGCTAGCATGATCCCAGGGACCACCACAGAGCTCTGCGAGGAGGCAAACCATGCATTTTCTCCATTCTGCAGTTGAGGAAACTCAGAGAGCCAAGACATGGAAAGGAGGAGCCGAGAATAACCTCCAGCTGCAGAGGAGGCCTGCTGATGAGGCATGGGTGTCCTCAACTGCTGGCCTCACCAGAAACTTGGGAGGAGATGACACAAGTGCTCCCCAGCAGTTCAGTGGAATAAGCCTGAGGTTTCGTCATTGCCGTGTTCAGGGATGCTCCAGCTTCTCTCCAATCCTCTTATTAGTCATCCTATGAGTTCCCAGGAAGCCAAACAAAATGGAAATCTGATGAATTTAAAACATTCTGATGCCCTCACTTTTTCCAATTCAATAAATAAAAAATACATAGGTTTGGTTTCAAACTGATTCATGAGAATTCAGGATTAAAGATTTTGTTCTCCTGGTTGGTTGCGTTTTCATTGTTTCTTTTTTCTTTCAATAACATCGCTCCCATTTATGGTTAAATAAACAATGGATGTTTGATTTCTGCACTCAGCACATGAGTACAGCTCCCTCCATTATCAGCTCACAGCTCTTCGCACTTTCAGTCCCTGGGGAAAACACAGTTACCAGACTCCTTCACACTGTCCCAGGCAGGAGCGCCACGGGGTGCCCAGAATTCCCAGGCACTGGCTAGTGGCAAATCACACCAAGCATGTGTGGCATTGTTTCAGGAGTGCACACTGCAACAGGGTGAGGTAGGAAGGTGTCCACTACATTAGACAGTCCAAGGAAACCTTGGTTTACTAATCCAGATTTCAACCTGCCAAACCAGCACCAGTGCAAGACTACCAAATTCACTTTGTATCATCTTTTAAGAGGCTCAGCACAAAGGAAATAAGTGATGATGTGCTCATGCAGAGAAACCCCATCCTAATTCCCAAAGACACCTTCCCCAGGAAGCCTTCCCTGACCCCTGGACCCCTGGGCTGAACTGAAAATGCCTCCTCCACGCCTCCCTGTCCCTGAGCATAAACAGTAGGGCTCTCCACATGCTATTTGTAAATTACACTTTGCCATGTTGGCCTCCCCAATCAGACAGCGAGAATCTTGGGGACAGAGGTCTTGTCTTCACTACCCTAGCAACAGCACCAGCAGGGGCCCTTAGTCATTCCCTGTGTGCAATGCTCTGTGTGTATATCCTGCCTATGTGTAGATGTCCTGGGCTCAGCAAACCTTGTTGAACTCAATCCAGGATGGCTATGCCAGGGCAGAGAACGTGGTTTCTAAGGGACCCTAACAGCCAATTTAAAAAAAAAGAAACAAACAAAAAACTTGATCCTTGATTTAATCATGCGATTTCTGTTAATACATCACACATTTTTAGTTTTTCAAGTCTTTCTTTTTCCTCTTACTACCGATCACGTCATTGCCCTGTGTCATACATAGCACAGCCATGGGTGTTTGATGGACACATGTTGATTAGTACATTGACAGACTTGCTCTCTCTGATGCCCCTGGCAAGAAGAAGCCAGATGGCAAGGCCTCAGATATCAGTGGCTTACATGGGACCTCCTCACTTTGGTTCCTTCTCCCAATGAAAGGGTTGCAATCGTAACAGAAGTGCACAGATTCAAAGTCTGCCCATGCTGCGTGCTATCTGGTCAGGAGGGGCAGTCATCTCTCACGGCAAGAGGGTACATTCAGCCTCCCCGGGGCACATCTTTTCTGCTCACAAGTACTCTTGGGCAAAACCACCAGCCAAGATAAAGCTCACATTATTGGTGGACTTCATTTTATGTCATCTTTATCCATCATTTATGTAGTTGATTAACATATAAAATATGTTTACATATTTAACAAATGTCTTGTGCACCCGCTGCGTGCCAGGTGCTGTGCTGAGCACCACTGGGTACAAAGATGAACTAAAACGTGGGTGCTCCCCAAGGCACCTGCAGGCCAAGTGTGCATAAAAGCATGGGGTTGAAATGAGAAAATATTAGAAGGAGGAGGGAGAGGAGGAGAAGAAGGCAGGTGAGGACAGGCCCTTGAGACAGATGTCCACATCGGAGGAAGAAGATGGATCCAAGAAGGCCCGGCTTCATGTATTCACCCAAAACCACGCAGGCCTTTTACAAGTACAGGGACACAAGGGACACCACGCAGGGCCTGAATTCCAAAACCTAGGGCCCAGTGAGGAGCCTGAGCTTCTCAGTGTGAGACGGAGGTGCCAGGCCAGTTGGGAAGCTCTGTGGAAAGCAAACCCCATGTGTGCATGTCTCACAGAGGTTAGCAAAGTCCTGCCCATCACCAGGTGGTCTGTGCTGGCTTACTTGGAACTTGCTTGTAATAATTTTGACTAGGTTAGTTACTCAGTAAAGCTGTTCACCCTATACTGACCGAAGCACAGACTCTTTGACAGGGGCGCAATTTCCATATTTGTTACTCCTGACTCCAAGGTATGGATCAAAACACACAACATTCTCAGAACTCCACAATGTACTGCCTGCACTGTTCCCCCATACCTCTCCAACACCACACCTCCAAAAAAAGTTCTGCCCTTCCATCCAAATAAAGAAAATTGCTGGTCACAGTGACTCACGCCTATAAAGCCAGCACTTTGGGAAGCTGAGCCAGAGGATCGCTTGAGCCCAGAAGTTCAAGACCAATCTGGGCAACATAGTGAGACTCCATCTCTACAAAAATTTAAAAATTAGCTGAGTGTGGTTGTGTGTGCCTGTGATCTCAGCTACTTTGAAGGCTTATAGGAGGATCGCTTGAGCCCAGGAAGTCGAGGCTGCAGTGAGCTATGATCACACCACTACATTCCACCCTGGGTGACAGAGTGAGTCCCTGTCTCTTAAAAAAAAAAAAGTCTACATCTAGATTCACTAATGCACATCACTCCTACAGGGCCATTTTTGTCTCTTGGTACCCAGATCAGGATGGGCGACACTGTTCTTTAAAGCTCATTCCCATCCTAAGAGCCTGCCATGGTTTCCTTACTCCCATCTCACATTTGCCATGCCACTCCAATCCTTTCTGGGACTGAGTTTTCTCTCTGGGTGTCGCAGTCCAATTAAAAGTGAAAGAAGGAGTAAGACCAGTGAGATCTAACCAAAGAGAATCAGAACCAGCAAAAGCATTCCAGGGAGAACAGGCAATCCTCAACTTTACCCAGTGGTTTGACTCTTTCATTTCTCCATTCAGAAGCTATTTTAAAAGTTTTGCTTGATTCTAAACAATGGTTGAGGATTTTTTAATATGACAACTTATCCTGTTTAAACCCCGTCAGTGGAAATAACTGAAAACATTACCTTGTTTCTTCCTCCTCCTGGGAGTTCAATGTTTAAAACACATCAGGTGTTTTTGTTCTCATGCAAAACTCTTTGTAGAGTTTTCTTCACTTTACATAGTATTAACATTAAATATATATATATGTGTATATATATATATATATATATATATATATATATATATTTAATGCATTTAAGAGTGAATAATGGCAGCAATGCAAAAAGATCAGGAGAAGACCAGTGGATTCGACTGGGGGTTAGAATCAGGGTTTGTCTGTATTATTGAAGGGAAAATTATTTCACACATGCACAAAATTGAACCTAAGCAGGTCACGTTCCCCTGAAGGCCAGCAAAGAAAACTGTGAATCATTATAAAGCCCTTTCGTATCTAGAGAGCTCACTGAACGAGATTCCTGAAGGCAAGCAAACAAAAAGCTGTTCTTTTGAAAGTTTTTGTTGGATGCCCAAGTGTGTCAGAAGAAGAACAAGTATCTACTAGTAGGTTGGCATTAAGAAAAAGTCAGTATTAGAGAAAAGGGAAAAAAAATCAGAGAAGCTATGTAATTGGAGTTCTGCAGCAGCTCAAAAGCTCAGAGTAACACGCCTGGCCACACAGTGACTCACACCCACTGCTACAGAAGCTCATGGTGGCTGAGCACATGGAAGGGTGGAGTGGGGAGGCATTCGGATGCACTGTGACAACCTCTGAGCTGCAGGAGCTGCAGCCAGGCCAGTGAGTGCCCCTGGCAGGGCCGGGGACACTGGCCTGCGCTCTGATCCTGCCCCTCTGGTATCGTTCAACCCAGTCCAGCCTGTTCAACAATTTCTTCTCTGAAACAGACTCTTTGATGCAGCCTCATTTTGTGTTCAGTGACATGAAAGAGATACTGCTGCTGATTATCAAAGGCATGCCTCCCAACCACAAGCAGCTAATGCCCGAGGGATGTAACATTATCTCTTCCTTCAATTTCTGCATCCTCTTGCTGGGAAGGGCTTGGTGGTGAGGAACACATCTTTTTTTCCCTACTAATTTCACATTGGATATTAATCCGAGTGGGAGGAACATGGATTAATACCTTAAGCTTGTAGGCCACACTCAGGCGAATATACTCCATGGATCTAAATGCCACAGAGACAAAGAAAGCTGCCTCCTGGGCTCCTGAGGGAAGGGGCTCCCCTAAGAATCCCCTGGGCCATCGCCATGCCCAGGACCACCCTCTAGAGGCCCATTAGCCATCCCAGGGATATCTGTGTTAATAACATCCTCAGAATAAAAGATTGAGCACTTTTCCTATCCTGGGTTAATTATTTTCCATTCTAGGCATTCAAGATAAAATGTCCAGCAATCAAGGTATCAAGCCCACATATTTACGGTGGAATTACACACAACAATTTAAAAGGATATTTCATGATGGGTAAAATGTTCATGATATATCAAAAAGAAAAAATTTTTGATTACAAAACAGTATGTACAGAATGACTTCCATTTTGTAAAAATAAAATAAACTGAGCTGAGCATGCGTGTTTGTGCTTGCACAGAGAAAAGTCTGGGACAAGGCCCACCATGCCAGCAACAGCGGCCAACTCAGAGTAATGGGACTGCACATGCTTGCCTTTATTCTTTCTTTGCTAATATTTATATTTTCTAATTTTTCCACAAAGTACATTATTTCCTTAAATTACAGAAGTTCAGAATTTGGTCAGATGATGCACAGTCAGGAAAAGAGAGACTCTTTTCAAAGAAACTGTTCATGTGTTTAGAGAAAATACAGCCATACCCAAAGAGCTAATATTTTTTTTTTTTTTTTTTTTTTT
>NW_016107833.1:916422-977588 GCF_001604975.1 Cebus imitator
GAGTCTTGCTCTGTTGCCTAAGGCTGGAGTGCAGTGGTGTGATCTCAGCTCACTGCAACTCTGCTTCCCAAGCTCAAGTGATTCTCCTGCATCAGCCTCCCCAGTAGCTGGGACTACAGGCACGCGCCACCACGCCTGGCTAATTTTTGTATTTTTGGTAGAGACAGGGTTTCACCATGTTGGCCAGGCTTGTCTTGAACTCCTGAGCTCAAGTGATCCACCTGCCTTGGCCTCCCAAAGTGCTGGAAATACAGGCGTGAGCCACTGCTCCCGATCAAAGTGCTAACTTTTAATTATGTTTATATTTTCATTTCAAATAACAGCTGAGCCAGTAACATAACATTTTCCTTTGTCCCTGCTAACAAGACCTGCCGATCCACCCATCTTTTGGCACCAGCAGCCAGAAACAGAAATCTCAAATTAGTTGTGAAAATGAGGTGGCCAAAATTGTTCTTGC
Organism: Cebus imitator; assembly: GCF_001604975.1. NCBI lineage: Eukaryota > Metazoa > Chordata > Mammalia > Primates > Cebidae > Cebus > Cebus imitator. The sequence goes on from NW_016107833.1 coordinate 916,880, forward strand.
TGTCTACCTAACCTCATTCTCCATCAGTCTCTTCATGGAGGAACATGTGAGGACCACACACATTCTGGTTGCTCTAGTTCTGGGATTAAATGGAAAAAAAAAATGTAGGGAAACTGTAAATCCTAACTCACCATACAAATGTGAGTTTATTATCATACTATTATTATCTGTGTGCTATCTTGGTTTACCTTTAAGGAAGCCTGACTTTCAAACCTGCAGTAAAAGGAGAGAAGGCTAAGATGCCCTCCCGCCATGGTCTCTCTGAAGACTGTTGGGCTGTGGACAGTCTGAGACCTCTGGGAATAGACTGAGATCCCATTCTAATCCCAGAAGGTTGCAGGAAGCAAGAAGCTGAGGGAACAACTGGAGCAAATACAGTTCATGAAAAGGCTCAAGAGTATCTGATCCACTGAAGTCATCATTACAGGGGACGGATGGAAAAGAATGTCCGTAGAATAGTGTGAAAGTCAAAAGTTCCATTGGAATTTCTTGCCATCTAGAAATGCACACCGACCTACACATGCACGTGCACACACACACTACATGTAAATAGTGCACATAGGCGTGCACATGGATTTTGTTACATGTATGTGGGGGGGGGCATATGTTTCCCCTCCCAAATGCACACTCCTGGAAGCACACACTGTTTTCCGGCTTCCAAAAGAAGTTGGAAAGGCTGCATAGGTGTTAGCCTTGCCCTCCCGGGGCCTCCCGGCATTAAATGCAGCAGCAGGTCCATAAACAGGCAAAAGGCTAGAGGCTCGTCCGCGCAGCTGGGCTCCAGGTCTGGTTTTCCCTCATCGGGCACTCATAGATTTATTGCAGCGGAATGAACGTCACTCAGAGCATGTTTCTCACCCTAGCTGAACTAACATTTGGTCTCAGTCCCTTGGAACAAAATGCAGCCTCGGTGTCTGCCGAGCAACCCTGTGCAGAAAAGAATAGCCAGGCACTCCGAATTGGAGCCAAACAAAAAGGAAATGAAGTTCATTACTCTTTTTCTTGAGCTTTAAAAATACTCTTTGCCTTCCTAACCTCTGTCAGATCTGACCGCGTGTGAGCCCCTTCTCACCCTCAGCAACTTCACCCCCACCCGAATCCTTCGCACCCTTCACACCCCAGGGCGGCAAGCAGTTCAGTCATCCCCGGACAGGCGCAGCCCGGCCTCGGCTCCTTCTCCCCGGCACGAAGTCGAGGTTGCTCTTCCCCAGAGACACTGGGAGAGGGCCCGCCCACGGCCCCTTTGCTCCGAGGGGGGTTGGGACAGAGCGGAGACCCCCTTGTGGGTCCAGGGCTCTGCGATATTTCACTGAGCTCAGAGCAGGGACAGTGACTCGCTGAGTGTCCCCAGGCGCCCCGCACAGCGCTCAGGACCAGGCTTCTGGCACACGGGGCCCCGACCCGCGCAGGGCTGCCTGTTCCCAGAGCCTTCCTGGGACCTGCAGGTCCCACCTCCCTAGCAGGGTGGGCGTCTGCTGCCTTCTGCTGCCCCCAAGTGGCCGCCACGAGGCCCTGGGGGCCAGGAGGGGCCTTCCACTGGGGTGTCGATCCACACCCCCATCCTCGAGCACCCTAGTAAGTGGAGCTAATTCTTAGTCTCCGCGGGCCCTTTGGGAGGCCGCGGGTCTCCGAACAGACTTCAGGCTGTCACACACCAGCCATGCACACTCAGCTGTGTGTGGAGCAGCTCCCACATTCCCTTCTCCTTGAGCTCAGCGCAATGGAGAGGAGAAAAGCGAACCTGCACAGCGGCTCGGGTCCTGTGATTCGACTCCCCAGAACTTCCTTCTCGTGATGACACCTCTGCTACCCACTCAGGGGAGAGAGTGCAAGACACTGATGCTGGGACGCCCTTGAAGAAAATAAAGCCCTCCCAGGTAAGGGGTGAAGAGAACACGCAGGACTCCCACTAAAATTAGAATCCAGAGAACCCACGAGTAATTTTATTTTATTTATTTATTTATTTTGAGATGGAATTTCGCTCTTGTTGCCCAGGCTGAATGGCACGATCTCTGCTCACTGCAACTTCCCCCTCCCGGGTTCAAGTGATTCTCCTGCCTCAGCCCCCCAAGTAGCTGGGATTACAGGCGCCCTCCACCACACCTGACTAATTTTTTGTATTTTTAGTAGACACGGGGTGTTTTCCCTATGTTGGCCAGGCTAGCCTCCAACTCCTGACCTCAGTTGATCCACCTGCCTCAGTCTCCCAAAGTGCTGGGATTACAGGTGTGAGCCACCACACCCAGCCAATAATTTCTTAGTATAAGTATTAATACCTCTTGAGTGGTGCATAGGACATACTTATCTCAACATTTTTCATTGTGTATCTGAAATTCAAGTTTAGCTGGTGTTGGGGGTAGGGGCTTGTTGTTTTGGTGTTTTGTTGTGTTTGGGAGCCTTTCATTTTGTTTCTTAGAGTCTACCAACCCCATCCCCAGATGCCAAGCATCCTAGCTAAGCAGGACCAGGACTCCTGAAGCCCCTTCCCTCAGCTGCTGTTCAGGGACACTGTCACATGTGGGCTGATGCGTAGCAAGCATTTTCCAAGAAGGAAAGCAGACCCCTGCCGAAGCCTGCACCTGCGTGGGACCCTGCAGCCCGCACCTCCTGTGCGCAGTGGGCACCTCAGGACAAGGCACCGCTGGCCCTGGGAGTGGCCTCTTATCTGATCTCAGCCAATATTTTCTCAAAGTCAGACATGAAAACACTTTTAAGGTCTCAACATCTCCCAGACATCTGTTACTCATTTTCTTTGGCCTTGATTTGGTCCTAATCGTTTGTAAAGGCCCAGGCATGCACTCAACTATCTGATTTGTGTTCTGCGCCGGCAGCGTTCTGGGCTGGAGAACTAACACCTGCATTTGTGGCAGAGCTGTTTGACACCCACTGCCTCATTTCATCTTCACATATTGGGACACAGCAAGGTACACAGCAGGACACCCCAACCCTGGCTGCACCCGGACATTACATGACGAGAGAGCTTCCAGGACCTTGCCACCCACGCCATGCCCCAGGCCAATCACAGCAGAGCCTCTGCTGTGGTCCCCTGTCCTGGTTGTCAGAGCTCTAGCTGCTCTCCCAGTGCTTCCAAGACTGAGGACGCTAGCCCAGAGCAGTGGTTCTCAAAGTGGGGTCCAGGCACTGCAGCATGAGCATCACCTGGATGCTCATGAAATGCACATTTTCGGGCCCCCTCCCCAAACTGGTGAATCAGAACTTCTGGGGTGAGCGCTCCTGGTAATTTTGATGCATATGAACATTTGAGGATCACTGGTGCAGAAGAAAACACAGGCTTTGGAGATGAAAACAGTCCAGCCCCAATTCTAGCCCCAGCCACACGTAGCCTTTCAAAATCGAAATTTCACATCTGTACAGGAAGGTGATTTATCTGTCTCACACGTAGCACTGTGGTAGAGATTAAATGAGATGAGATGAGCTGCATAGGTTGCCCAGAAAAAGCCTGGCAAAAGCCCAGAGAATGTAGTGACCAGCCATCCTGGTTTGCTCCTTGCAGAGGAGACCCTGGGAGTCCCATCATACTGGGATGAGTTGCTCGTCTTATGAGAGAATGCGAGTTCTCTCTGCCCTCGAGGGATGTAGGGAAGCCTTTCCTGTCCTTTCCATAAGTAGAGACCCTAAAGGCTTGAAGGGACTTATCTGAGGCCCCATACATTTGTGGGACAGCAGGGCTAAACCCTAGTGCCTGACTCCAGTAAAGGGCTCTTCTCTGAACCTGTGTGTCGCACCTCTGAGTAACATTAATGCCAATTCTAAGCTCCTTTTTGGTAATAATGCATTGAATCCACACAATTTCAATCCACTTGAAATTAAGACTGGGCCAGCTCCACGGGCAGCAACCTAGGCAGTAACACAGCACCAAGAGCTCGACTGCCTGCCGCCCTCTTCCTAATTTTCAGAAAAGGGCCTCACATTTTCCTTTTGTGAGGGGCCTCACAAATCATGTCATTGACCTGTTTAGAGAGATTTAGTAACTTGCAAGAGGTTTCCAACTGGCCAGTGGTGGGGCCTGATGAAAACCCTGGGAGCTGGCTCCAGAGCCTGGACTTCTGATGAGGATGCTCTTGTCACAAGAGTGGACACTTCTTTCCCAAACACCAAGCACAAAGGGAATTTCACATGTTGTGGGGCAGACTGGAGGAGCTTAAAGCAAGTCCTCACCTCACTGTGAAGGACAAGACCCATTCATAGCTGTGACATCACCCACAATGCTTCTTAAAATGCGGACTTTATAGTGCCCCAGGGTGCGGATCATCTCTGTTTACCACTAGCATAAAATCACACCCAGGCATTTTTCTCTTCCCACTTCCACTGAGGGAAAAGCACTTAGAACATCCCCTAAACCTGAGACTCATAATAAATAACAACGCCTATGCTAGGCGTTGCCAGGCCTCACTTCTTTCCTGAAGCAGGCAACCTCCCGCCAGATCCCATGGCCCAGATGTCCGTGTGCCCATGTGCTCTTGAACCCAGATTGTCCAGAACTGAGAGATAGACAGAGGGACAGTAGCACCCTGTCCCCTCCCCCATGCCTTCTTTTTTCCCCTGTGACCCAAACCCAAGGTTCTCTCTTCTTCCCTTCTGACCCAACCTCTCAATCCCTGAAGGATTTACCCAGGTGCGATCATGCCTTAGCGTGACTAGCATCAAGGTGGACTTACTTCTCCCCAGCATTTTCAGCCAGTGGAATGAAAAGCTTTATCCCTATTAAAACAACCTCAGATATGTGTCAGGACCCCAAGGTGCTATACATGGGAACAGCAGAATGTCCCGTCCAGGTACCACCAGCCATGTGTGAGTGAGGTTCAGCCCTAACTCTGCTGGAATTCTGTGGGCATAAACAAGCTTACCTTCCTTCTTCACTCTCCTCCTCTTCCTTACCTGATTCACCTGTCATCCCTTTTGTGGAAGATGCTGGCACTGAGCCACAAGCCTTCATTAGGCCTCTGTACTCCTTTCATGGCCCAGCAGGGCTCTGAGTTCGGGATGGGTAGCAGAAGGCCTCCTATTGTGGGAGCTGACAGTGACAGAGCTCCTGTTGACTGAAGCCAGAAAAACAGGAAGCAGATACCCCAGTAACGTGACAAGCACATCAAACGAGGGGAAGGAATGGGCAGAGAAGCAATGAGGTCTGCAGTACTGTCCCACATGGATGTGCAGGAAGATTTGGGATGCAAAATCCACGTCAAATGTGAGCCCAGGGAGGAGCTGACATCCCATCCTGTCACATTCAACAGACACAGCTTATTCTGACAAGAATTCTACAGTCACAGCTTATGCTGTCTAGACCATTTGAAATTCAGAGAAATACACTTGAAGAAGCCCATAAAAGAGAAATTGCATTTGGAAGCCAGACACAATTCGAAAATGGATAAGAACTTCAACGAAAAAAGAAAAGAGACTAAGATAAATTTCAGCCAAGTGTCTGTACTGGCCATAAACAGACTCCAAGACAACTGCCCTGGGAGAAGGAAAGGACCCAGGGCAGACAGAGGCCAGTGCAGGAGGCTCTAGTGAGGAGAGCAACATCTGGGTTAGATGCAAGGTTGAGGATATTCAGGTCAGGGCCAAGTGCACTGTTTGTGAAAGAAATGTGCCTGTTCAGATGTCAGTTTCTAGAGGTGAGTGGACGGCTGGTAACTGTCAGGTTAAAAGGAAGAGAAACAAGATGATACCGGACGTCACGCTCTCAAACCTCGGAGCAATAACTGAGGAATACCATAGTACTTCACACACTGCCTTATGTAGATAGTCACACGGTGCTTTTAAGCAATAATCCCATATTTCAGAGAAAAGAGTGAAGTATACAATAGAACCTAGAGAATGACCTAAAAAAAAGGTCTAGAAGAAACATCACTGCAAATGATGCCTTCTGAGAGTGGTCAGGAAAATATAAGCCATGGAAGGTGTGGTTATTGGGCCTAAAAGTACAAAATGAAAAAAAGAAAAGTTTAAGGAAGTAGTTCTGAGATATACAAAATCTAGGTGTCGAATGAAACAGAAACATCTAAGCAAGGATTTGCTTCCATCAAGCATATAAGCTGCCTGCTAGCCTCGGGACCCAGCCATGACGCTCTCATCCAGCCTTGTGTTGTGTGCCTGCAAGTATTGAATAGGTGGCAGATGTTCTGCTCTAGTAAGGGAGATGCTAGAATATCACCCTTCAAGGAGGGTTCCAGACCCACTGAAGACAATCGTGGACTCACTTACTGTCCTCACGTTTAAGGTGGGCAGACAGTGCTCATGCCCCTTCACATCAAACCTACAAGGACAGATGGAGAGGCCAGGGAGACGGGGAGTCAGGGTTCCAGGTCCTGCCGGAGGCATACAGCTAAGGCCATCCAGCCTCCCCATCCCAGAACCAGTTTTCATCCTACGGAGCAACCATATATGTCAACAAGGGAGGATTGGGATTTTGCCAGCAGGCATTCTGTCATACCCTAGGCAGAATGGACTAGAAAACCCAACCAGGACATTGTCCCAGCCCACCCAGATCACCACTCTAATCCTCCATGGCCAGGGGCCACTCTGCTCTCCACACTCCTTTGATGACCCGGCAGGTCTCACTGTGCCCACAGGGCTCTGAGTTCAAGATGGGCAGCAGAAGGCCTCCTATGGTAGGAGCTGACAGTGGCAGAGCCCCTGTTGACTGAAGTCAGAAGAAACAGGGAGCAGATACCCCAGTAATGTAAGGCAATCCAGCAGACCGGGTAAGGACCAGACTTAATCCACTGAAGCCACTGAATTTACCTTCCCCCATCCAACTTCTCTCTCATTATGTGACTGTGAGAAAATTACTTGTTTAACTTTCTACTTTCTTATCTGTAAAAGAAGAAGATGATGATAATTCTAGAATTTCTCTCTGGGATTCAGCAGGAAGAAGAAAAGGCCTGAGCCAGCTAGGAGCTTGAAGCAGTAAGAACAGGGGAGAGGTCTAAAGTTGGGGTGAACCAAAACTACCGACCGCCAAGGCCTCCGATTCAACAGTCAGTCCAGAGACGGAGACAGCGCTCTAAAACTCAGAAATAGCTCTACCTCCAGTTAATTATTCATTGAGAATTAACAAAGCAGTTGAGATTTTAGCCACCCCAGGGGTGTGGCTGCCAGAACCTTGGCTTTGAGCTTTGTTCGTATGATGCAGCCCTCCACCTCTTCTCTGGATCAATGAAACCACTATGCATTGCTTTTTAATGTGGATTAATTTTGTCATTTCCTTCATTTAATTCAACTGAGTTCCTACAGGCTAATGCTGATCAGGGGAACACAGCTTTTCTTGAAATATGGATTAAGTTTTGTTTCCTAACATTATGGCTTTGCCAGGAGTCTTAAGTGCCCAGCTGCTCTTTACTCGGCAGAAACATTGCTTACAAAACAACACATGAGCCTGTGGTTGTGGAGGAAGTACGCGTTCTCATGGCACAGCTTTCCCATTACACAATCGCCTGTCCATGCAGCTTTCTGAGGTGGGAGAAGGCCAGCCTCCAGTTACATTTGCCAAGGAGAGCCTGGAGGGGCCAACCAAATGGACATCTTGAATCAATATGGCGGTGTTCTTGCTTAGGAATCACCAGTTCTTACAAATACAACATTTGGAGAAATTGCCTCATTCAGAGATGATTGTGGTTGAATCAAAGGCTTTCTTTAATGATGAAAGACAAAAATATCTTTGATGTTGGAAAATCTCCCTCATGTACACAGAAATGCATGACGGGAGCTGCAAATGCTGCAGAATGTGGGAAGAACACCAAACGGGCAGAGACATGTCCTATGTGTTTCGACTGCCTTCTAGCTCCAGACAAGAGGACCTCTGTGTCAGAAAGGAGAGAGTGAGAGTGAGGCAGGACTTACGGGTTTCAACCAGATTTAGGCCCTGTTGGTTTTGGAAGTGGAGCGCTGGAGTGAGTTATGCAGACTGCCCTTATCAGTCCTGCGAGCCCAGCTCATGGCTTGGCCAGCGGCTCCTGAAATGAATGACCCAGATGGCAAAGTAATGAGCTGCTTCTTAACTAGCACTCTTTTCTTTAACAGCATTTTTATCATTTGTATTAACTGCGGTAAAATACACATAACAAAAGTTGTAACTGTTTTTAAGTGGTCAGTGCAGGGACATCAAGTACATACGCATTGCTGTGCAACCATTGCCACCATCTACCTCCAGAGCTCTTTTCATCTTGCAAAACAAAAACTCAGTATTCATTAAACACTAACTCCACCCCCCTACTACACCCTCTGGAAGCCCTGGCAGCCACCCTTCTACCTTCTGTTTCTATGAATTTGACTGCTCGAGGTACCTCATATGGGTGGACTCATACAGTATTTGTCTTTTGCTTTGCAGCCAGCTTATTTCACTTAGCATAATATCATCAAGCTTCATTCATGTTGTAGCATGGGTCAGAATTTCCCCCCTTTTTAAGGCTGAATAATATTCCTTGTATGAATATGTAATTCACCATGTGTGAATAGATCCAGTCATCTGTTAGTGGACACTTGGATCACTTCTTCCTTCTGGCTATTGTAAATAATTCTGCTATGAAAACAGACGTACTACTATCTCTTTAGGACACTGCTTTCAATTCTTTTGGATATATACCCAGAAGCATCTTTCACTAGTGATCTTTTACAATGGCTGCAAAGTTAACAAGGATTGAAATGATTTCCTTTTGTACAAAAAAAGCACAGAAAGAACTTTATTGAAATGTGAAGATGTGTATTCAAATTCTTTGCATGGCACAGCACAGTAGCTCAAGCCTATAATTCCAGCACTTTGGGAGGCTGAGGCCAGCAGATCACCTAAGGTCAGGAGTTCGAGACCAGCCTGGCTAACATGTTGAAACCCCATCTCTACTAAAAATACAAAAATTAGTCGGGTATGGTGGCAGGTGTCTGTAATCCTAGCCACTCAAGAAGCAGAGGCAGGAAAATCACTTGAACCTGGAAGGCAGAGTTTACAGTGATCACGCCGTTGCACTCCAGCCTGGATGAAAGAGCAAAACTCTGTCTCAAAAAAAAGAAAGAGAAGAAAGAAAGAAAGAAAGAAAGAAAGAAAGAAAGAAAGAAAGAAAGAAAGAAAGAAAGAAAGAAAGAAAGAAAGAAAGAAGGAAGGAAGGAAGGNAGAGAGAGAGAGAGAGAAAGAAGGAAGGAAGGAAGGAAGGAAGGAAGGAAGGAAGGAAGGAAGGAAGGCGGGAGGGAAGGAAGGAAGGAAGGAAGGAAGGAAGGAAGGAAGGAAGGAAGAAAGAAATTCTTTACATGAGTAAAGAAATCATCAAACAACATATATATATATATGTTGTTTGTCTAAGGAGTTGACTTAGGGAAATTCTTTCCTTTCTAACTTTTACCCTTTCTCATAGCATGAACACTTTAATTTAGATCAATCAGGGAAGTTAAAACTATAAAATCAGTGCTGTGTTCACTTTCTACATGGATTCCTCTACAATTTTTTTACTTGTGACTAAAATACACATAACATAAAATTTACTATTGTGACCATTTTTAAGTGTACAGTTCAGTAGTGTTAAGTATATTCATGTTAATGCAACAGATCTCCGGAACCTTTTCATCTTGCAAAACTAAAACTCTATACCCATCAAACCACAGCTCACCCCTTCCTTCTCTCCGCTGCCCCTGACAACCACCATTCTATTTTCTCTCTTTATAAATTTGACTACTTTAGATACCTCTCACAAGTGGCAATTTTTTTTATTTAAACATTAAACAGGATCTCTAGCAATGAAGAAAATTATTATTTATTGACTATTCGCCACTGTGTACACACACAGAGTGCTTTGGCCAATTTTTTAGCAACTTCTCATTTACTAGCGATTTAAGAGTACTAACTTTCCCTGAAGGAAAACTACTCAATTTTAGTCAAATATTTGACAAGCAATTAAAAGTTTTATGACAGAGGCCTATCTGCTTCCATCGATGAAGGGAAGGTTATTTTAAGAAGCACCTGCTCTCGTTTCAGGTTTCTGGTTGGCAAGTCTTGGCTGGAGTTGGCCTCCCCGTCTATGGTCGAATGTGGGAGGAGGCTTGTCCAGTGTGAAGAGGCTGTGACACTCACTCATGGTTAGATCTCACCTCACTGTCTAAGATTTCTTTAGGATTCTTGCAAGGAACTGGTCAGCAGGTTAAAAGCAACTTGAATATCTTGAAGGCAAGATCACAACAATGTCTTATCCTGGTTCCCCTCTTCTACCCTAGGCCACACAACACCATCTTTCCCACGTCTGCCCTCCCAGCAGCCCTTCCCTCTCACAGGGTGTTGCCCTGCCCCGCATTTGCCCAGCCTTCCCACCCCGCTTCATCGCCTACCCCATTTCATAGACCTGTGTCCCCAGGATACAGATGCCTTTAGCAGAACACTTTCTCCACCCTTATCCGTTTTTCATGACGTGACAGGTACCCACGATGGTGATGGGGTATTAAAATGTCTTTGCAAAGTGTCCTTTTCCCTCTCCACTCTTACTACTCCTTTTTGCTCCTGCCCTGGCCTGGCCTGGGCTGGTTTCCAGGGATCTTTGCTTATCAGTGAGCCAGTCACCTACCTGTTATCCACATCTACTGAAGGCATGATAACAGCAGCCCAGGCCTAGAGAAGTTAAAAACAAGAAGAAGAAGAAAATTGGGGCAGATCTAGCGATGCCACCATCATTTCTTCCTCTTGGATTGCGTTACGTAAGCTGAGAGCTATGGTGGGAAAGCTCCAACCAGGACTCAGGAAGCTGGGGGTCATGTCTTAGATTTTATTTTTCCCAACTTATAAGATAGTGCTAGCCTGTTTCACAGATGCTGGCAGAAGACATGACTTCTGGATCTGAAAACAGAACTGTATTACTAGTAACATGACAAACAAAATGAGCACAATCATATTTCATCAGTTCCCTTTGCTCTTGAGTTCCACAGAAGTGACCCAACAGGCTCAGATTAATTAGTACACGCATGAAGGGGGCTTGTGTCACAGTTGAGGAACACTGAGTTTGGGGAATCCACTGCTTTTATAGCAAACAGTAAGAAAGTCTGGTTTTTGAGAATGAGGGGAGACATTACCTCATTTTTCAAGGTCATCAGCTGCATGAACTACCCTGAGGACAGCCTGCAGAAAAGAGCAGCCAGTTTTAGCACACCTCATAAGAGTTTATGAGGCCCAACATTGGCTCCAGCACCAGCTCCACCATTAACTAGTAGGTAAATTTCAGCAAGTCAGGTAACCTTTCTAGCACCCCATTTTTCTTACCAGCAAAATGATCATAATAATAGATGTCCCAGCCACCAGGTGAGATGCGGTGTGGTTGGGAGAATTTTGAGAAGAAATGAAGGGACTGGCTTTCTGCTTGGAAACTGCCAATGCCTACATCAGGGCTCCATGGAATTCATAAGTCACTCCTGAGTCTCCTCCAAGCCATGCAGAAAGGGTGACGTTTTGTAAATGCGTTGGAGGAACTCCAAGGCCAGGCTCAGTCTGTTGTTTATGCTGGAAGCTCAAGTTCTCGACAGCTCCCACATGGAGACAGTTCACCTGGGTCTCCCCAGCTGGAGAAAGTTACCCTGGGCCTCATTAGGCTGGGACAGAACATAAGTGCTCCAGAAATATTGTTCTCCCACCCTGTCTTCCAACTGCACTCCCACAATCACGTGTTCTTCCTACATTCTCCTACCTCAGATCTCAGCTCTCTAACTGCATAACCACATGTCCTAAAGCATCTAAAGAAGATTCAGTCCATGCTCATGGGGATTAGCAAATTGCAGATTTATATGGTACTATCAAAAAAGAAAGACTCACCTGAAAGTTTTCACCTGTGTATTATATTTTCAAGAGGCATTCTAACTCACAAAGTGAATCTGAGCTAGCAGCAGTCTAAAATTAATTCAGTGAGAAATTCGTTTTCTTCAAAAGTTTTAACAAAAATGCGAAATAAGTAGATTGAAATCGAAATCTGACTTCATTTGGTTAGTAGCCTAGGAAATACATGTTTCCCACGGGATCCTTAACAAAAGATTTAAAGGTGGAAATGTGAGAATTATTGGAAGGAAACGCTTGGATAAGACCTTTGGGTTCTTCTAATCATACCCTGAGGATGTCAACTGGTCTGCCCAAGCCATTAGCCAAAGACTTTATCCTAATAAATTCTTTATCTACAACCTTATTATATTATATGCCAAAATATGAATGTCCTCACTCTGGCTCTATAAGTGAAGTAGACAGAATTATTCCCATATTAAAGGTGGCCAAACTGGAACACCTAGATGCTATATGAATTGCCCAGGAGTAGATATTTAGCAAGAGGCAAACCTGGAATCAGACCCATATCTCTGGAACTCCTGTCTCTGAATCCTCTGTATTATTTGTAGGTATGATATGGTCAAAGATGAAAAAGGAAAAGAAAATACAGGTACTTTGAAGAAGCTTGGGCTGATAGAGATTATGCAGCACATGCATAACAGAAACATGGGTAGGTAAGTGGGTGAGTCCCCAGGGACAGTAGGGGTGAAATATGCTTCATACTAATAGGTCAACTGAAAGTTAATTTGGAGAAACAAACATTTTTTCTGCCCTATAGGTTATTGTGAAAATGACTGCGGGTAATGGATAAAGTCTTCCACTGTGCTTTTGCAAAATCCCCAGGTTTGTTCTTCAAAAGTACATTTCTATGTCAGCTTCCCTCCGCAAAAGCTGAAGATGTAATATTAAATGTCAATTTGTGAGATGCTTTTCTTTGGAGAGCTGAGATAATGAGGTCCAGGTCCATTGCTTTTTAGACCTAACTCAGAGTGAAGATGTACATGGATTACATCTAATTCCCAGAGACAGGAAAAGCAATCCGAATATAGGCATCTGATACCCCTAAACATGTCATTGAGAAGCTGCAATGTAGCTAAATCAGATATCCAGAAGTTAAACAGCCAGGCATAATAGAAAGGGTAAAAATAAAGGGAGAAAATAAGGGCTGTAAATGGAAGATTCTAGATAAGAATATGGTTTCATTAATATATTCTGCCCTAATTAATACAAACATATTCCAAGTGACAATTACACCAACTTCTTGAAGCCTTTGGTTCTTGAATCCATTTGGAAGTTTCTGCATGAAACCACACTTAACTTCTGCACATCTGCCTCGCTGACCTGCCTCCTCCCGCCTCTAAGTCATCATCCACTTGACATTATTCTCTGCCTGCTCACTCTTACACTTCTTTCTTCAATGGAAATGCATTTCCCTTCCAATTCCAGCTGCAATCCAGACCAACAGGTGTAGTCTTTGAAAAACAAATGAAGAAAGAAGATATTAATTTAGTTCCTCTTAAAAAAATGTATATTCAATATAACAAATATTTATTGAGCCCTGGGTATGCCAGGAACAGCTATGCTGGGTGCCACGTTTTCAAAGATGAATGAGACTTGCCCTACTCCATCAATGAGCTCTCAGTTTAACAGAGAAGAGTACGTTGTGGTTATACAATCCTTAATAGGAAATCAGGCCCTTGAGCAAACACATTAACACACTCTGTTCTGTGAGTGCTGTCACAGAGGAATGAATGGGGTGCCATGAATGGAGAGGCTCCTTCTGGTATGGAGGATAGGTAAATTTTCAGAGGGACAGTGACTGCCTTTGCCACACCATTTCACCGCCCGTGTTCCTTGCTAACAGAACCCTGATTTTTGTTCAGGTATCCATTCATAAAAGAGCTAAATCCTGACTACCCTACGCCAGTCATGACAATTCCATTCCCTCCCCTTGGGATAGGTTTAGGCATAGACACGCATAGAAATTCTAGCCAAAGAAATATGAGAGGAAGTCAGCTGGGGGACTTCTAGGAAAGGTTTCCTTCTTCTTTTTTTATCCCCCTCTTGATTTTTTAAGTTTTTTTTTATTTGACATATAATAATTGTACGTATTTATGGGGTACATAGGGATGTTCGGATAAATCGAAGCTATAGTGCTCAGGTCAGGGTAATTGGCACACACATCATCTCAACTACTTATCATTTCTTTGTGTTGGGAACATGCAGTATCTTCCTAGATTTTTGAAACTACCTAATATATTACGGTTAACTACAGCCTTCCTACAGTGCTACAGAACACTAGAATGTATTCCTTCTATGTAGATGTAATTTTATAACCTTTAACAAATGTCTCCCTACCTCACATATCCTTCTTCTCCTCCCAGCCTCTAATATGCTGTGTTCTATTTTTTACTTCTATGAGATCGACTTTTTGATCTTAAATAAAAATGCACGTGTGTCCTCCAGATCTGCTGACTGCTACTGTCAGTGATCTTGTGGTAAGACATGCGTACCTAAGGGCATTAGGCAGTTGGTTACCTGATATTCATATGTGTGGGTGTGTAAATGAACATGTGTGGGTGTAGACACTTAGCTACAAAGCTGTGAGCTTCTTAAAAACATGGACTGTCTTACAAGTCATTTTTGCGTTCTCACAGAATCTAGCACAGTTCCTGACACATGAAGACACCACCTAAATATCTGAATAAATCAATACATAGAAATTCTATTTACATTTGTTATAATCATATATCAGTGTATAATATATAATTTTACTAAAATTTTAACAATTATATGTTATGTTTCCAATATATGTAATGTTTTCTGAGTTTGCAACTTTTCAAAAATCCAAGATTAATCCAAGATTAATCCAGCTCTGTGTTGTCCAATAGTATAGCCCCTAGACACGTGTGGCGATTTTCATTTATATTCATTAAAGTTTATCAAAACTCAGCTCCTTGGTCATCCTAGCTCCATGCAGCTAGTAGCTACTGTATTGGACATGCAGATACAAAGCTTTTCTATCATCATAGGTGGTTCTACAGGACAGTGCTGATCTGGAGTATGCACTGCTCACATTTGACTCTAACCCAGTACTTGGCACACAGAGGGCACACATAAACATTATTTGAATAAATGAATTCTACTGATCATTCCAGTCATTCTTAGAACAGCCAGGATAAAATAGGAGAAGCCCTATGCTATCAATGAAATCAATCAAAGTAAATGTTTAGCATAAAACAAAGCCAATGCCCCATAAGTCTACAAGGATGCTGAGATGTCTAGAAAGGCCCAGAGGATTTCTTGGCTGCAGACTTTCCGGATCAAAGGGCACACCCAGCCACAAAGCCAAGCCCAGGCTGAGACGCTGAGGCTGGAGCCAGCATCCCCATCACAGTCACACCATGGCCTTTGTTGGACTGGCTTACATAGACTGACCTTCCTGAAGGCGGTTGAGCCAATGTTCCTTCAGAAACTATGCTGAATGCTGACAGCACTTCAGATCTAAAATGAGGTTCTATGCTTTTAAAAATGACCAATCATTAGGGGTTTTTCAGTCTCCTAATAATATATTTCAAAACATATGCATCTTTCTGGGACACCCCAGGAACTTGAGTGAACTGCATTCATGCTTGAGAAACGCCATGCAAGCTATAGAAGTAGGATTCACCCAGCACAGCATTCTGTCACTTGTCACAAAATTCACTAACGCCACCCAGACATAACTAGGAATCCCCTATTTAGCTTTCTTATATGTATTTACCGTAATGCACTCTATAAAACAGTATTTTACTCAACACATTTAAACATTTTTATTGGCCCTGACACTAACTACCTTCTTGTCTTCAGGCATATTCCTTCACTGTGGCCTCCAGACTGAACCTTTGCTTTCCATGATTTTAACAACTTGATGGTCTTACCCTTTTTCACTTTTTGTCATTCCATACCGAAAAAGCCTTAAGGGTCTTATTTGCTCATAATTTGGGTCTTAACTTGTCAAAAAGTCCAATATGAACATTAAATATTTTAAGTCATCTGAAACGTTTTTAAGATGAATTAGCTTTTCAACATTTTTTATTTGGGGATTTGTTTTGCCATTAATCACATCCTCTTTCAATGTTATATAGCCAACATTTAACATAATGTATTTGCATAATACGGGGGCAAGCTTTAAAGAAAAAGAAATACTTAATCATTGACATAAAGCTCTTAGTTTTTCCTTTACATACTTAACTTATCTATCAGTGTTTCGCTTAATTGAGCCCTCGTGTTTTCCCAGGCTTAGGGAGAAATTGCCTTGAGTAATCTCCCAGAACACAACCAGTTTCAAGTGCTCCTGGGATGTTTCAGAGGTGAAGACAGCGGGGCACTGATCAGCTGCAGGCAAACTTTTTATCATAGTTGAGGCAAATAATTTCGACCACCAAGTTTTGGAGCGCAGCATCCATTCTCTGTCATTCTTCTCTGAGGTCAGACACAAAAAACATACCCTGCTCTGCCTGTTCTTACACTGGCCTCTGCAGGAGCACTCTGTTCTAGCTTTCTGTAGACATTCCTGCCCACTGGGGTGAGAAGCCATCTCTGCTCTGCCTCCCCAGGTGGGGCACACTGCACTTCACAGTGACTGTGTTCCTGCCAGTCAGTCAAGTTTGCCTTGACTGCTCATGCATTCATCCACAAGCATGTCCAGAGTGCTAGTAAGCTAGTAAGCACCCTGCCAGCTCCTGGTCTGTGCATGTATTCCATCAACGCAAGCTGCCCTTGCTCTAGAATAAGACAGGCAGACAGGCTGGGCATGGTGGCTCAAGCCTGTAATTCCAACACTTTGGGAGGCCGAGATGGGCAGATCACCTGAGGTCAGGAGTTCGAGACCAGTCTGGCCAACATGGTGAAACCCTGTCTCTACCAAAAATATAAAAATTAGCTGGGCATGGTGGTGGGCACCTGTAATCCCAGCTACTCAGGAGGCTGAGGCAGGAGAATCACTTGAACCCAGGAAGCAGAGGTTGCAGTGAGCCAAGATCATGCCACTGCACTCCAGCCTGGGTGACAGAATGAGACTCTATCTCAAAAAAAAAGACAGCAGACATGACAGAATGAGACTCTATCTCAAAAAAAAAAAAAGACAACAGACAAATGATGGCAGTCTCCTGCAGGCCAATGATGGCAGGAGGGGCTCAGTGCCACGGGAACAGAGGAGAGCATAGCTGCTAAATCCTGATGACTCAGAGGATGTCAGGGAAGATGGTGACATTTAAGGACTTAAAAGATCGATAGTGATTTCCCAGGCAGAAAAGCAAGGGCGTAAGGCATTCCAGACAGAAAATGTCATTCACCAACATAAAAACATAGACATGCGGAAACACAATTCAGTTCCGTTTGATAAGTAGAAGATGTCTGCAGGGCCCAGAGGCGGAACCAGCCACAGGAAGTTTGAAATTGGATCCTAGATCTCAGGAAAGATGACAAAATAAGAGTCAGATCACAACCAGCATCGCTAGGCTCAACCCAGGAGTACTTAGAATAGGAGACAAATCGGGGAATGTCAACTCTAACTCCCCAGGCGGGAGGAACGGAGGCGACTCGAAGCAGTCACTATGGAGGCAGGAGGACTTGTCTAGCTCTGAAGAACATTTGCTAGCAAATGTAGAGACCCCATCCCTGATGGAGATGTTTAGGAAGCCTCCCCACAGAGCCCGGAATGCACCCTTCCGCTGCACTGTATTGCCGCCAAGGGCTTGCTGTCTGGGCACTTTTCCATTTGGAGGATGAGCAGTTCTCCGTTCTTGGTTTTGATGCCCTTTATTTTATGTCTTATTTTATAGTCACTAACTCTGACTGCTTTTTCCTTTTGTGTTGTGAGATTTTGATAAATGGACTCACAGTAATTTGTGGCATAAGAACAATGATAAATAAAAACAAAGATCCAAAATATTATTTAATGAAGTACCTAAGTTATTTTATTTACTAAAGAAACAAAGTATTTTTTAGTGAATTTGCTTTCCAGTGTCTTTGGATATAGGCATTTGTGTGGATTAACCATATCTTCCCCCAGCATCAGTGGCCCAGGGGTCCCACATGGGCAGAAGCACAGCTGCCCACCCGCAGTCATGGTGCTCTCCTCTCTAAAGCTGTTGGCTTCTGAATCCAAGATCCTGAAATGCTGTTGACACAGAGACTTTTCCAAGAGGTGGGCAGACACGAGCTGGAGTTTTGCCCCTGTGTGAGGGGAGAAGTGAACACCTGCCTGCCCCTCTGCTCACTCTGTGTCCTCATAGTGTCCTGTCATTGCAGAGTGACATGAATGAGGTAGAGGGTCAGGGAGTGACGTCAGGATGCTCAGAGACGACAAGATGGGGCAAGAAGAATGGCACAGCACCTGAGAGTCATCAAAGCTAAGTCATAGGGGAGTCTAGTGGGCATTTGACCCTTTGGTTCTGTGATACCCATAAGGCCCTCAATGTCCAGATAAAAACAGTCCAGCCCCCACTCCACACCTACCTGCAGGGAACCTCATCTTTCACCAAGTTCCCTCCCAAAGGGCTCTGGGACTCCCATGGAAGATCTGCAGAGTCCGTGGGTCTAGGCTGCTGTCCTTGGTCTCCTCAGCCGACTGCCTCGTCACAAGGAGGACATGGATCCCACTGCCTGCTATCACAGCCATTTTCCCAGGCTCTGCCACAGTTTCCATATCATTTTCTCCTAACATGGACACAAGCCCCTCCCTCAGTCTCCCCAACACTAAGATCAGGCTGTAATTTCTACAAAAATATATTGAGGACTTGTGGATAACAGGGAGAACGACAAAACAGAAGAGAAAAGAAATATCTTAAAAGTGAACGCCAGATACAACTGCAAACAGTGTCCATAGGGCCCCCGGCCCTCCAGCATCTCCAAGTGCAGGGCAGCGACAGGCCAGCTATCATCTGACATGTCCTGCACTGGTTATTTCCAGCTGCCCTTCTCACTCTCTAAGCGTCCCAATTAGAAAGATGAATGTGTGATTTACCTACCCACCACTCTTTCAGAATGTTTTTGTTATTTAAAAATAAATTGAGGACAAGGTCTCATTTGCTCTGTCCCCCAGGCTGGAGTGCAGTGGCACAATCATAGCTCACTGCAGCCTCGAACTCCTGGGCTCAGGCAATCCTCCCACCTCAGCCTCCTAAAATGCTCAGATTATAGGCATGTGACACTGCACCGCATCCCTGAGTGCTTTTATAATAGTTCCTCTACCAGTGTCCAGGGCCTCTCCCTCTCCAAAAATCAGCAAGAGGGAGGAAGCATACCTTATCTAAACCAGCTTTGCATGATGATGTGCAGAATGCAATTATGTCAGTCCATGCTATCAGACTGTTAAGTTCAAGTTGCTTATTTTAAGAACTGGATCATAAATGCACTTCTTTTTTCCCTTCATATGGCTCTAACAATATCTGATCAGATTTAAATCAGAATTACAATTCACCACTTGTGAAGCAGAGGTCCAAGCATTTCATCCAAAGTCCCAAGCTAGAAGCCAAGACAGCCCATCCCACAAGGTCACAAGGTCTGCTCCCCAACACTGGGCAAGAAAGAAAGGAGCACCCAGGACCTTCCCTTCAGAATCCAGGCCATCGAGATGTCAGCTGGCCAGGGGCACTGCACCACTACATAAGCCCCATCACCACCCTGGTCAAGGAAGCAGGGACGCTTGACTCAGGTGCATGGGAGCCAAACATGTCTGTAGGGCAGTGAATATCACCTGGTTCTGGACCAGATCCAACAGTGCTTAGCTTGGCCATAGACAAGAACTGAACAGAACATAAGGAAAGGGTTCTTCACCTCCACGTGACTGCAGCTGCTCCCTGATGTACTGTAGGATGCAACAAAAGGCTCTTTGAAGCCTTTTCCCCCAAAGAAGTAATTGGAAAGAATAACCCAAACTTCCACCTAGAATAACAGAAGAGCTGTTTGCAGTTTAAATATAACAGTCCCAGGTATCCTCAGATTCTAGCCATCACATTCTCCACAATGTTGGGGCTCTGTCTCAGAGCCCCCATATGCTCAGCTTCTCTCAGAGCTCATCCTATTGGGACGGTTACTATGGCTTCCATTCCAGGAAAGAGATAGGCCCATCCAGAGCCTCTGGAATTAGGAAATGCAGACTTGGTTCTCTGGACTCATGGATGATTTATCATATGGCTGCAGGCATGTGCCTCAGCCTCTCCATCTGCTACCTTCCTCTCTAGATCTTTAAAATTAAAGGGACGTCTAAAAGGCACTTGATACTGAGTTCTGTTGTTTTTGGGTGAGTAACCCCATGAAAGAATAATCCATTAACAGTTATCTCCTAATGTCTCTCCATGTAGTAATCTATGCATTCACTATCAGCCAAAGTGTGGCACTGCATTCACAATAGAATTTCAGTAGTTAACAACTTACCCAATGGTTTCTGCCAATCAGCATCCAGAGGAAGTTTAAATCTTAAGCACATGGCTGCTTTTGCCCATGTAAATTTCTGTAACTTACAAGGGATCCACTGACTCCAAACAAAACTGCCTTCTCCTGTTGGTGGTTTACCATTTGCACCATAAAACCAAAGTCTGCCGAAGATTCCAGGCTGAGGAGAACTGTGGATGAATGGGCAGGGCACAGGGACACTGGGACTGAAACTGGGCCTTAAAGTAAATGAACTGAGGACAAGTCTGGGAAGAAATGGGCAAATGTTATACCGGTGCCTTGTGGGGTGGTGTTTGCTGATCTTGCATTGTTTCCACAATAAATTCAGAAAGCAGGCTGGGAGCTCACTGGACCTCAGTCAGATGGCTTGAATTAAAGCCTTAGCTTCACATTTGTGGTTTTCTGGATAAAGCACTAAACTTCCTGGCATCTTGATTTCCTTATCTGCAAAGTGGAGGTGATAATACACATGGTTGTTTTTGACCCATCGACCTCCTTAACCTAATAAGAGAATCTCAAATTCATTTTGAGAATAACCTCCCTCAGCTCTGGCCCCAATACCTCTCCCTTGTCCATCCTCCTGGCAGCATCTGTCAGTAAAGAGACCCCACCCTACACAGGGGATGGTTGCTTTCCCATGCAGGACCTCCTGGAATCTCTCCCAGGTCCTTGATTCATGAGCACAGGGTCCCAAGGATGGACAATATGAGCCAATTTATCTCAGCCTGGTTCGTTAGCTGTTCCTACAGCTACATCAGTTCCTCTACATCCTCTCTCCCCCAATAAATTCCTTTTTTGCTAAAGTTAGCAAAAATCAGTTTCTGTTACTTGCCACCAAAGAACTAATTATACTGCATTTGACAGTTGCCCTGGCTACCCCACAGATAGTTCTGAGACTCAAAAAGGCCTGGGATGTGAAAGCACGTTACTAACCATAAGGCTTTGTAAAGATGTTGTCAGTTTTGCTATGCAGAGTCAAACACTCCGTGTGTGCACACTGGGCTGCACAAATCCTGGATGCTGGGAAATTTCCATCACGTTGCTGTGATGGAATTTGGGATAAGTTGTGCCAAGGAAACTCCCAGCCAGAATGAGAATAGTGAACGCGATGTGCTGCCCTCACCCAATAGGCGCGATGTTTTCCACTGGGCACCTGAGCACCCGGCCAAGCAGGACAGGGCTGCAGCCCGCCTGACCTGGATTTACGGTCCATGGATTAGTGGGGATCAATCCTCCCTGCTCTTGGAGATCAACTAAATAAACAAGAGGAAAACGTCATCTCAGAGTGTGCTCTATAGGCTGAAGAACTGGGAATGAGCAGAAAGATGCTGGCGCCATAATTGCCTTTGTCGAGATGCTCTTTTAAATGTTCAGCAGTTTGAGCCGTTGTTTTTTCAGTTTTCCTTTCTGGCTTTTGTAGCCATGATCTATGTGCCCATAATGCTAGGTTTGTTCTCTTTTTTTATTAAAGGGGGTAGGCCTACAGTTAGAATTCAGGGTGAGCTCAGTGTCTGCTTAACTAGCCTAAAGGCATCAAACTATAACTTCAAAAGGAAATTGTGTGTCCCAGTGACTTCCCCCGTGCAGCATTGAGAATTTTAAATCATGACTGAAATGCTGCCCTGAGGTGACAGAAATGATGATCCAAAGGAGCTGTCCTTGCCCTTTAGTAATAAGCAGTCCTTGACAGGAGAGGTTAGCGGGAAGTTGCTGCAGTCCTCAATTGGGTGCCCAGTATGTGCCAAGCACTCCAGGAGGCAAAATTCTGCCCCACAGCCCCTGCTGTCCAGAAGAAGGTGGGCGAGAGGGAGAGAGGAGCCCTGCGCAGAAGCAGCTTCATCACAGGTGGAATGGTGAAGAGCACCAAAAGAGAGGAAGGCGGAGTTTTCTGGACATTCCATGGAGAGCACCAGACCCTGGAGAGGACCACGGGGAGCTGACCTTGACCAAGACACTCAGGCACGGGAGGAGTCACCTGCATTGAGGCGGCAGGAAGGAGAGGGGTTTCCACTGGAGGACAGGCCTGCACAGGGTGTGGCAGCTGAAAACCAGGAGGAGAGAATTCCATAGGGCAACGTGGGAAGGCGCAGTAAGACATCATCAAGGACAAGCTTTTGTTTTTTTTCTGAGACTGAGTCTCACTCTGTTGCCCAGCCTGAAGTGCCGTGGTGCGATTTCGGCTCACTGCAACCTCCGCCTCATACATTCAAACGATTCTCCTGCGTCAGCCTCCCGAGTAACTGGGATTACAGGCGTGTGCCACCAAGCCAGGCTAATTTTTTGTGTTTTCAGTAGAGACGGGGTATCACCTTGTTAGCCAGGATGGTCTCCATCTCTTGACCTCGTGATCCTCCCTCCTCGGCCCCCCAAAGTGCTAGGTTTACAGGCGTGAGCTACTGCGTGGGGCCCAAGGCCAAGCTCAGAGCCCTGGCATTTGTAACACTCCCACAAACCAGAGGAGCGTGCCCACACCTGCTCAGAGCTTCACCTGTTCCTGCAGCTGCGCAGGCTGCAAAACAAGGCACGGAGGAGACGAATCTGACCTTCAGGCCTGGGCAGTGGAAGAAGAAGCACAGCAAATGCAGCCTCTCTGAGGGTGGCTTCCCCACTCATTCCTTCCACGGGCTACCCCAGGACTCTCAGCACCTGCACTCCCAGAGGATTCCTGAGCTTGTCTGGAAACTTCCCTTCTCTCAGGCAGCCTTTCAGCTGCACCCACCACCTCCCTCTCCTGTCAGACTCCCTCATGTGGGTGCCATGACACTGAAGACTGTCAGGGCCCCCTCCTTGATCTTGCTATGGTACACTGGGAGAATGCAGATCTCCTCCTTCTGTTACTGACCTCTCATGCTCAAAGCCAGCCTCCTTAGGGTGCCAGATGAATGCAGGGATCTGACAGAAGGGGGAAAACTCAGTCTCATAATGTCTGTCATAAAAAAGCTTTCTTGGTACTTGGCCCCAAATGCACCCTCCTTAAAGGCCAGCCCAGGCCAGAGGGCAGAGGGGAAGCTGTGTGCCTTTGCATACCCTCTTTTGACCTCCCTCTCAGCCATACCACCAAAACAAAAACCAAACCCAAAAACATACTTTCAGCCTATGAAAGTATCAAAAGAATCATGTTCTTTGATGAGAAAATCATCTTCGTGGAATGCCTGTGAGGGAACATGGGAGCTAAGCAAGGGCTAAAGGCCAGAGTGGCAGAAGGCGCCACCTACACTTGCAGCTCCCCTACCAGAACACACCTCACACATGATGTAAATGTCTATCTACTTCTTTGAAGATATGGTCCTCTGTAGTTTTTGTTCAATATCATAGCCAGAGGCATGTCAAACATCCTGGTCAATAATAGGTATGCAGTCAATATTGGATGGATGGATGGATCGATGGATGGATGGATGGATGGATGGATGGGTAGATGGGTAAGTGGATGGGACTGTGGGTAGATAGATGGGTGGGTGGATGGATGGGTGGGTGGATGATTAGATTGCTAGAAGGAGTGGGTGGATGGGCGGGTGGGTAGGTGGATGGATGGATGGGTGAATGGGTGAGTTGACAGGTGGGTTAGGTAGATACTATGGTTGGGTGGATGAACATGTAGGTAGATATATGGGTGAATAGGTAGGTGGGTGGGTAGATGGATGAAAAGATGGATGGATAAGTGGGTGGATGGATGGATAGACAGATAGTTGGATGGATGGGCAAGTGGCTGAATAGGTGGGTGGGTGGGTGGCTAAATAGGTGAGTAGATGGATGGATGGATGGATAGATAGATAGATAGATAGATAGATAGATAGATAGATGAATGGATGGATGGATGGATAGATAGATAGATAGATGAATGGATGGATGGATATTTGGGTGGATGAGGTAGATGGATAGGTGGGTAGGTAGGTGGGTGGGTAGGTGGAGGGATGGGTGGATAGGTGGATGGATGGATAAGTGGGTAATGCCTGTCTACATTGTGGGTTGGATGCATGGTTGAATGGGAGGATGGACATGAGAACTGCATGAGCAAATTTTGTTTGTTTTAGGGATCAAGATAGATCCTTGCTCACTTTTCTAGATATTTTTTCCAAAACTGCTTATCTATTAAACATTCCTTGGGGAGTACAGGTATAACAAAGTAAAGAAAATAGTGATCACTAACGTTCCTTTTCATTGAGAGCACCACGTAATAAGAAATGTGAACAAGGTAGAAGAGACAGACAAAATAAAAGGCAAGAGCTGGAAGGTCCAAATGCCAAGTGATTACTTGGGCAAGAATGATAGAAAACAGTTATGGACAGATTCATTCTAGAATTGCTTGGGGACAGTGTGACATAGGGGAAAGCCTGTGATTAGAGTCTAAGCATCTGGGTTCAAGTGTGCCACTTACTTGCTCCAATGCAATGGGCAACTCACTAAGTCTCTTTGGTGCTTTAGTTGCATCACCTCCAAAAGGGTGACAATAATAATATTATCTAGTTAGTCTTCCTGGTGGATAAGACAGCATAAAGGTGGAAGCTCTCTGTCAACTGGCAGGCACCTTACAAAGGCTGATATCTTTATCAAACCTTCAGCCAACCTGTGGACACACAAATATCACAAACAGCATCCTCTTTACATTTCCAAATGAAGAGCTGAGACACAGGGCATCAGCTAAGTTACCTCGAGTTGGTGCCAGGGAAAGCTGTGAAGGGCTGGCCATCTCCTTGCCCCTGACAATCAGACTGTGCCCCACTGCTGGTTGGAGCATCAATGAGAGGAGGCAGCCAGCTAGGACCTTCAACAGAAAAAGAGGATTTCCCAGCTTTGGCAGACACAGATGGCCTCATGAGGGTGCTTTATAAAATTGAAATTTCACATACAAACACTGCTGCCTTTTGCTATGTACTTGGCAACTGCCTGTCTGGGTAGAAGATGTGAGGCTGTGTGCCACCTACTCCAGTGTTAATATCTTCAGCATCTGAGCAGTGCTCATTGATCTCAGGATTCTCAAAAATAATTGGATTTTGACTTGAAAGAGACCTTGACAATTACCTAGTTCAACTCTGTCATTATAAAAACAAGAAAACAGTGCAAAAAAAAGTGGTGTGATCTATGGAATATTCACAGTCTGTTGGCCCTGGAAATTTCAAAGTAGGCATTGCATTTAGCACTCAAGAAATAAAAGTGAGGCGTGAAATTCTAATTTATGGATTCTTTTGTGTACACAGATGGGAGGGAAGTGCAGAACTGCTGTTCATCAAACACGGCTGCCCATGGCAGCACAGTAGTGTCTCCCGACTCACGAGCACTTTGAGGGAAGTTACACAAGAGTCTGGGCCATGTTCTGCCTTTGGTCTTCAGACACAATTCCCTTTTGATTTTGCCACAAGGCCAGATGGCAAGACATGGCTACAGAAAGAGTAAAAAGCATTTCTTACGGACAAAGGAATCATGAGCATCTCAAAACCCTCTCATTAAGCCCTTGTCTCCACCCCCATTATAAGTGACTGCAAAGACTGTTCCCGTGTCTAACACACACTTCCCCGAAGTGCCAGCAAAGCCCTGGACCATCTGTCTCAAGCATAGCTTCTGACCTTGAACTAGTGTAGCTTGAAATACAATATTTGTAGATTCACTGCCCCCATGAGGCTTTTAAAAATAAAGCTCAGGGAGTCGCACAAAGACTCTGCTGAGAGAGCAAAGGGAGGGTCTTGGGCTGTGAGTGGCCTCTGTGGTAGGTGGAGCCCATGACCAGCCAGGTGGAGCTGGGTGTCATCAGCCACATAAGCCAATGCTCCCTTGGATCGTTTTAGTAGATAGTGAGGAAATGGAACAGCAAAAGATTCCACGTGCAAAAATGGAGGGCTCAAAATGTGACATCTGGAGGCTTGATCCTCTCCAATCTTTGCCTTTTCCTTTGTGTTAAGAGCAATATTGTCATCAATATCCTTGCAATTAACATTTTCAACATCAATTTCAGCACTAAATTTACCTCTGCCTCATAAGAGAATAGAGTATATTTCCTTAGGTCCATAAAAATAATAAATTGAAAGATGGCCAGGCACAGTGGCTCACGCCTATAATCCCAGCACTTTGGGAGGCCAAGGCAGGTGGATCACGAGATCAAGAGATTGAGACCATGCTGGCCAACAGGGTGAAACCCTGTCTCTGCTAAAAATACAAAAATTAGCAGGGCGTTCGGTGCATGCCTGTAGTCCCAGCTACTCGGGAGGCTGAGGCAGGAGAATTGCTTGAACCCAGGAGGCAGGGATTGCAGTGAGCCGAGATTGCACCACTGCACTCCAGCCTAGCACCTGGCGACAGAGCAAGACTGTCTTTAAATAAATAAACAAATAAATAAATATAAATAAGTTGAAAGATTTGTGAACTCAGAGAAATTACATTGTATTAAAATCAAAGCACAATTAATGACTTCTATAGTGTGTCACATATTGTGCTAGATACTGGATATACATGGGAATGCAAAAGCTGTACAGTGTTGAGCAAGTTACTTGCCATCTCAGTAACTAAGGTATCTTGTGTGCCAGGTGTAATCCATGGACACAAACACTTCCCTTTTATAGTTTTAAAAGACAAAATGTGGTGAATATGAGGAATTTGGGTTCTCAACACTTAGAAGCTGCAAAGCTGCAGTCCTGCCCTTGAGAACGTCACAAGCGGAGCCCCTACTCTCTGGGTCATTGTGCAGCCTCCTTTCTGTGTACACTTTGAAGGCAAGGGTTTTCACACAGGGTGTCCAGGGGCAACAGGCTGTCTAAACCCCTGAAGGACAGTCAGCATCTGCGCAGAGCCCTGATGGAGGTACTGGCCAGCTCTGGTCTGTGCCTGCCGCCTGCCGTTTGATGCTGTGAAGAAGGAAAAATCCTCCAGATATACCTGGTCAGCTGAGCACTGGCAAACAGGAGGCAGGTGGAGCTTGTTAGTGCTGTGCAGTGATTGACATGGCAGACCCCCAGTGGTCCACAGACCTGCCTTCCTCATCTGGGTTAGTGAGCCTGTTCCTGTGATGCAGCTGAACCTTGTTTCAATCTCCCCAGCACTGTAGATTCCAGTTAATTAGTCCAATGTAATTATATGTTTGAGAGCACCACACAGGCAAGAGTTTCATATCCTCTTCCTTCATATGTTCTGACAAGAAAGCATTACATTATATATATCAAGGATGGAAGGTTATTACTAAACTGTCTTAACGGGGTTCTTGCTAAAGCTGGATTTTACAAGGAAGTGCACATATGGGCCTAGGAGAAGGTTCAGAGCCTGACTTCAGTTTGGTCACACAAAAAAATCTTTGTCTAAATCTTGGTCACATGCTTATAAACAACTCAATTTAACATCAACCCAGGCCTGACACCTCCAAGATACTGTGTGCTCCAAAGCCTGAACAGCCACAATTGCTATCCCTGAGGCAACTTGCATAGAGCACAAAATAGTTACAGTACAGATGAGTGTCCTAAGAGAAATACAAGAACAAAACTAGGAAAGACTCTGTGCAGGAAAGGGCATTTCATGTTGACTTGGATGTTGAAGATGGTGAGAACACAGGAGCATTCTAGAAAGAGCAGAAAATGAGCCTGGCCATGGAGACAAAAAGCTCTTCACACCTGGAAAGAAGGGGTAGCACCTGTCAGGTGTAGGTGCAGTTCATCCCTGCCTCGTTCTCTGGGAACTGCCCACCCTCTCATCGGAGGAGCCTTCAGTCCCCACATTAGTGCTAAGGGCAGCTTCCTTTCACTGTCCCGGGATGGACACCTGCTTCCTGTCCCTGTAGCATGGGCTGCAGTGGGTCTATATATGGCTCTGCTATAACCAGGAAGCTGCAGAGCAGTGAAGATGCACCCTCCACCATCTGGAAAGGGCAGCACAGGAGAGCAGGTGCTGAGAGAGGAGATGGCAGCCAACATAAAGGAGGAGAGATGCCGAGCAAACTGTGACAGCTGAGGTGCTGCGGGTCCCGCCAAAGACATCCCAGGCCCCCCAGCGCTGACCAGCAGAAAATAGGGTAACCAGAGCTGCTGGCCAAAGAACCTTGTCCACCATCAAGGAAGTTCGAAAAATGACACCTATGATCTGGGAAATCCAGTCATTTATCTTGTTCTCCCTGACCAGAGGGATAAGAGATACACTGTCTAAGAAAGGTTCCAATCTAGAGCCAAAAAAAGGGATACAATTTCTTTATTTTATAAGAAATATGTCCTTTTCCTCACTAGCGCCCCCCTCAGTGACACTACATACTTCAGCTAGTGCTATCCTGATCTCTTTTGATATAAACAGTCCTTTTTGGGTGACCTAGACTCTTTCAAGCCAATTTCCTCTCCTTTCCCCTGCTTTCCTTCCCTCTATCCTCTGAGAGAGAGGGTTTTGGGAGGTGGCTTGGGAGAGGCTGGCAGGGGTCCTCTTATGCATTCGGTAGAGTCTGAATCCTGCTGACTCTGCAAAGAATGCCTGGTCTGACCACTTCCTGGATTCAGGACCCCTAAGGAGCAACTTGTCCATACCTGGGGTCCGAGTCCAAGTCTTTCACCTCCAGCTACAAATAAATACCCTGGCTACTGCAGATTCCAGACCTTTGTCAATCTCCCTGTCCCTCTGGTCCCACACCTCTACTCCCTGCAGACCAAGCCTGGTCTGTAAGAAGTTCACTGTATTGAAGGAAAAATTATTCAGTGATAACTTGTTAAAAGCACAGTAAGGCAGACTTTATTCAAGACCATCACCATAGTTATAGGGACCACGGCAGTGGGATTTTGCAGTAGGGAGAGGGATTGGGCTCAATTCTGAATGCAGCATGAGCAAGTAGGAATTTATGGCCAAGGAGGAAGGTGTCAGTGGATGGAAAACTTCTAAGAGTAAACATCCAGGATAAGGGGGATGCTGGCTACATCGACGTGACAGGGTCCTTGCTGAAGACAAGCCAGGGTGATTATACCTCACCTGGAGGATGGTAGAGGATAAGGAACTGGATCAAATATCAAGAGTTACTAGACATCAAGGACAGAAGGCTCTTTTTGTTTTTAACAGTTACTTTTTTCTTTTTTTATTGCATTTTAGGTTATGGGGTACATGTGAAGAACATGCATGTACCCCAAAACCTAAAATGCAATAAAATAAATAAATGGAAAAAAAAAGATTGTTGCATAGGTACACACATGGCAGCATGATTTGCTGCCTTCCTCCCCTTCACCTATATCTGGCATTTCTCCCCATGCTATCTCTCCCCAACCCCCCGCCACCCACTGTCCCTCCCCTATTTCCCCCCAACAGAGCCCAGTGCGTGATACTCCCCTCCCTGTGTCCATGTGTTCTCATTGTTCAACACCCACCTATGAGTGAGAACATGCTGTGTTTGATTTTCTGTTCTTGTGTCAGTTTGCTGAGAATGATGGTTTCCAGGTTCATCCATATCCCTACAAAGGACACGAACTTATCATTTTTTGATGGCTGCATAATATTCCACGGTGTATATGTGCCACATTTTCCCTGTCCAGTCTATCATCGATGGGCATTTGGGTTGGTTCCAGGTCTTTGCTATTGTACAGTGCCACAATGAACATTCGTGTGCACGTGTCCTTATAGTAGAACAATTTATAATCCTTTGGATATATACCCAATAATGGGATTGCTGGGTCAAATGGAATTTCTATTTCTAGGTCCTTGAGGAATCACCACACTGTCTTCCACAATGGTTGAACTGATTTACACTCCCACCAACAGTGTAAAAGTGTTCCTATTTCTCCACATCCTCTCCAGCATCTGTTGTCTCCAGATTTTTTAATGATCACCATTCTGACTGGTGTGAGATGGTATCTCAATGTAGTTTTGATTTGCATTTCTCTAATGACCAGCGATGATGAGCATTTTTCCATATGTTTGTTGGCCTCATGTACATCTTCTTTTGTAAAGTGTCTGTTCATATCCTTTGCCCACTTTTTAATGGGCTTGTTTGTTTTTTTCTTGTAAATCTGTTTTAGCTTCTTTGTAAATTCTGGATATCAGCCCTCTGTCATATGGATAGACTGCAAAAATTTTTTCCCATTCTGTTGCTTGCCGATTCACTCTAATGACTGTTTCTTTTGCTGTGCAGAAGCTGTGGAGTTTGATTAGGTCCCATTTCTCTATTTTGGCTTTTGTTGCCAATGCTTTTGGTGTTTTGGTCATGAAGTTCTTGCCTATGCCTATGTCCTGAATGGTTTTGCCTAGATTTTCTTCTAGGGTTTCTATGGTGTTAGGTCTTATGTTTAAGTCTTTACTCCTTCTGGAGTTAATTTTAGTGTAAGGTGTCAGGAAGGGGTCCAGTTTCTGCTTTCTGCACATGGCTAGACAGTTTTCCCAACACCATTTATTAAACAGGGAATCCTTTCCCCATTGCTCGTTTTTGTCAGGCTTGTCAAAGACTGGATGGCTGTAGACATGTTCTGTTGCCTCCGAGGCCTCTGTTCTGTTTCATTGGTTTATATTTCTGTTTTGGTACAAGTACCATGCTGTTTTGATTACTGTAGCCTTGTAGTATAGTTTGAAGTAAGGTAGTGTGATGCCTCCAGCTTTGTTCTTTTTGCTTAGAATTGACTTGGCTATTCTTTTGGTTCCATGTGAAGTTTAAGGCGTTTTTTTCCAGTTCTGTGAAGAAGGTCAATGGTAGCCTGAAGGGGATAGTGTGGAATCTGTAAATTAGTTTGGGGAGTATGGCCATTTTCACAATATTGATTCTTCCTAACCATGAACATGGAATGTTTCTCCATCTGTTTGTGTCCTCTCTTATTTCGTTGAGCAGTGGCTTGTGGTTCTCCTTGAAGAGGTCCTTTACGTTCCTTGTTAGTTGTATTCCTAGGTATTTTATTCTATTTGTGGCAATTGTGAATGGCAGTTCGTTCTTGATTTGGCTCTCTTTAGGTCTGTTACTGGTGTATAGGAATGCATGTGATTTTTGCACATTGATTTTGTATCCTGAGACTTTGCTGAAGTTGCTTATCAGTTTCAGGAGATTTTGGGCTGAGACAATGGGTCTTCCAGATATACAATCATGTCATCTGCAAATAGAGACAATTTGACTTCCTCTTTTCCTATTTGAATACCCCTTATTTCTTTTTCTTGCCTGATTGCTCTGGCTAGAACTTCCAGTACTACATTGAATAGGAGTAGTGAGAGAGGGCATCCTTGTCTAGTGCCAGATTTCAAAGAGAATGCTTCCAGTTTTTGCCCATTCAGTATGATATTGGATGTTGGTTTGTCATAAATAACTTTTATTATTTTGAGAAATGTTCCGTCAATACCTAGTTTATTGAAGGTTTTTAGCATAAAGGGCTGTTGAATTTTTTCAAAGGCCTTCTCTGCATCGAGATAATCATGTGGTTTTTGTCTTTGGTTTTGTTTATGTGGTAAATTACGTTTATAGACTTGCGTATGTTGAACCAGCCTTGCATCCCTGGGATGAATCCTACTTGATCACGGTAGATAAGCTTTTTGATTGCTGTTGCAATCGGCTTGCCAGTATTTTATTGAAGATTTTTGCATCTAAGTTCATCATGGATACTGGCCTGAAATTTTCTTTTCTTGCTGAGTCTCTGCCGGGTTTTGGTATCAGGATGATGTTGGTCTCATAAAATGATTTGAGGAGGATTCCCTCTTTTTGGATTATTTGGAATAGTTTCAGAAGGAGTGGTACCAGCTCCTCTTTTTATGTGTGGTAGAATTCGGCTGTGAACCCATCTGGATCTGGGCTTTTTTTGGGTGGTAGGCTCTTAATTGCTGCCTCTACTTCAGCCCTTGTGATTGGTCTATTCAGGGTTTCGAATTCTTCCTGGTTTAGGTGTGGGAGGATGCAAGTGTCTAGGAATTTATCCATTTCTTCCAGGTTTACTAGTTTATGTGCATAGAGTTGTTTGTAATAATATCTGATGATGGTTTGAATTTCTGTGGAATCTGTGGTGATATCCCCTTTATCATTTTTATTGCATCTATTTGATTATTCTCTCTTTTCTTTTTTATTAATCTGGCTAGTGGTCTGTCTATTATGTTGATCTTTTCAAAAAACCAGCTCCCGGATTTGTTGATTTTCTGAAGGGTTTTTTGTGTCTCTATCTCCTTCAGTTCTGTTCTGATCTTAGTTATTTCTTGTCTTCTGCTAGGTTTTGAGTTTTTTTGATCTTGCTGCTCTAGCTCTTTCAATTTTGGTGATAGGGTGTCAATTTTAGATCTTTCCCTGCTTCTGATGTGGGCATTTATTGCTATATATTTTCCTCTAGATACTGCTTCAAATGTGTCCCAGAGATTCTGGTATGTTGTGTCTTCATTCTCATTGGTTTTGAAGAACATCTTTATTTCTGTCTTCATTTCATTGTTTATCCAGTCAACATTCAAGAGCCAGTTGTTCAGTTTCCATGAAGTTGTGCAGTTCTGAGTTAGTTTCTGAATACTGAGTTCTAACTTGATTGCGCCATGGTCTAAGAGACTGTTATGATTTCCATTCTTTTCCATTTGCTGCGGAGTGATTTACTTCCAATTATGTGGTCAGTTTTAGAGTAGGTGCGATGTGGTGCTGAGAAGAATGTATATTCTGTAGATTTGGGGTGGAGAGTTCTGTAAATATCTATTAGGTTTGCTTGATTTAGGTCTGAGTTCAAGTCCTGGATATCCTTATTTATTTTCTGTCTTGTTGATCTGTCTAATATTGACAATGGGGTGTTAAAGTCTCCCACTATTATTGTGTGGGAGTCTAAGTCTCTTCGTAAGTCATTAAGAACTTGCCTTATGTATCTGGGTGCTCCTGTATTGGGTACGTATATATTTAGGATCGTTAGCTCTTCTTGTTGCATTGATCTTTTTACCATTATGTAATGTCCATCTTTGTCTCTTTTGATCTTTGTTTGTTTAAAGTCTATTTTATCAGAGATGAGAATTGCAACTCCTGCTTTTTTTTTTGCTCTCCATTTGCTTGGTAAATCTTCCTCCATCCCTTTATTTTGAGCCAATGTGTATCCTTACATGTGAGATGGATTTCCTGGATACAGCACACCGATGGGTTTTGGCTTTTTATCCAATTTGCCAGTCTATGTCTTTTGATTGGGGCATTTAGCCCACTTCCATTTAAGGTTAATATTGTTATGTGTGAATTTGATCCTGTCATTTTGATGCTCGCTGGCTGTTTTGCCTGTTAGTTGATGCAGTTTCTTCATTGTGTTGATGCTCTTTACCATTTGGTATGTTTTTGGAGTGGCTGCTACTGGTTGTTCCTTTCTATGTTTAGTGCCTCTTTCAGGAACTCATGTAAGGCAGGTCTGGTGGTGATGAAATCTCTGAGTACTTGCCTTTTTGCAAAGGATTTTATTTTTCCTTCACTTATGAAGCTTAGTTTGGCTGGATATGAAATTCTGGGTTGAAAGTTCTTTTCATTAAGGATGTTAAATATTGGCCCCCACCCTTTTCTGGCTTGTAGGGTTTCTGCTGAGAGATCTGCTGTGAGTCTGATGGGCTTCCCTTTGTGGGTAACCCGACCTTTCTCTCTGGCTGCCCTGAGAATTATCTCCTTCATTTCAACCCTGGTGAATCTGACAGTTATGTGCCTTGGAGTCGCTCTTCTTTGGGAATATCTTTGTGGTGTTCTCTGTATTTCCTGGACTTGAATATTGGCCTGCCTTTCCAGGTTGGGGAAGTTTTCCTGGATGATATCCTGAAGAGTATTTTCCAGCTTGGATTCATTCTTTCCGTCACATTCAGGTACACCTATCAAACGTAGATTAGGTCTTTTCACATACTCCCATATTTCTTGGAGACTTCGTTCATTCCTTTTTACCCTTTTTTCTCTATTCTTGCCTTCTCGTTTTATTTCATTGAGTTGATCTTCGACCCCTGATATCCTTTCTTCTGCTTGGTCAATTCAGCTATTGACACTTGTGCGTGCTTCACGAAGTTCTCATGTTGCGTTTTTCAGCTCCACCAATTCACTTACATTCCTCTCTAAGTTGTCCATTCTCGTTAGCATTTAGTCAAATCTTTTTCAACGTTCTTAGTTTCTTTTCTCTGGGTTAGAACATGTTCTTTTAGCTCACAGAAGTTTCTTATTACCCACCTTCGGACAGAAGGCTCTTAAACTGTCTTAACAGAGTTCTCGCTAAAACTGGATTTTACAAGGAAGTGCATGTATGGGCCAAGGAGAAGCTTCAGGAGCCTGACTAAAGGTTGGTCAAACAAAAAATCTTTGTCAACTGCCTTTGCTCACCCAACTCTGCACTCCTGCTTTTGGGCCATGTCAGATCTGAGACCCTTCCTGGAGTCTGCAGTCTCCCTCAAGGTGTGCTGGGTAAGCATGCTATATGCCACAGTGATGTAAAGTCTCTCCTTACCTCACTAACTTTGTAATGCAAACTCAATGCACCTTGAAGCGCTGCCTCAGGACCAAGAGGAGCAGGAAAGAGGACACTGTCAACTGACTACCTGGAGTTTCTTTCATCTCCTTTCTTCTTTTCAGAATCCCCTCGGTGGGTGAGGACAAGCTTTCTTCTTCTTCTTTCTTGCGTCATTTCCCCCCAGCCTCCAGAAGACTCTAATTTAGGTTAAATTTTTTCCTACGTATTTTTATAGTATTCTAAATGAAATTGTTTTCTCAATTTCTATTCTTGATAGTTCATTGTTGGTGAATAAAAATGCTAGCACATTTTGTATGTTGATTTTTATCCTGTAATTTTACTGAATTCATTTATTGGTTCTAACAGTTTTTTGGTGAAGTCTTTAAGATTTTCTACATATAAGATTATGTCATCGGTAAACAGAGATAATTTAACTTTTTTCTTTCCAATTTCGGTCATTTTCGTTTCTTTCTCTTGCCTAATTGCTTTGGCTAGAACTTCCAGAATATAGATTAGAAGTGGTGAGAGCAGGTGTATTTGTCTTGTTCCTGATCTCAGAGGAATATCTTTCAGCTTTTCATCTGGACTATGATGGTAGCTACAGGCTTGTCACATATGGTCTTTATTGTGTTGATGTTCATTCTCTATATATCTAATTTGCTGAGGGTTCTTTTCATAAAAGGATGTGAATTTTGACAAATGTTTCTCTGCATCCATTGAGATGAGCATATGATTTGTATTCTCAACTGTTTTAACCGATGTTTCACAGTTATTGATTTGCATATGTTGAATCATCTTTGCATCCCAGATATAGATCCCACTTAATAATGGTGAATGCCCCTTCTAATGTGCTGGTGAATTCAGTTTGCTAGTGTTTTGTTGAGAATTTCTACATCTATGTTCATCAAAGCTACTGGCCTGTAATGTTTGCTTCTTGCAGTCAGTTTGTCTGGCTTTGGTATCAGTCTAATGCTGGCCTTGTAAATGAGTTTGGAAGTGTTCTCTTCTCTTCATCTTTTTGGAAGAATTTTGAGAATTGGCATTAATTACCCTTAAGGTCTTGGTAGAATTCACTAGTGAAGCCGTCAGGTTCTGGGCTTTTCTTTCTTGGGAGATTTTGTATTATCAATTCAATCCTCTTACTAATTATAGGTCTGTTTAAATTTTCTATTTCCTCTTGATCCAGTCCTGGGAGGTTGTATGCTCCTAACCATTTATTCTATATTATCCAATTTGTTGTGTATACAGTAGTCTCATATGATCCTTTGTATTTGTTTGCAGTAGTCTCATATGATTCTTTGTATTTCTGTGGTGTTAGTTGTAATGTCTCTCACTTCTGATTTTATTTATTTGAATATATTCTTTTTTTCGTAGTTAGTCTAGTTAAAACTTTGTCAATTTTATCTTTTGGCTGGTTGTGGTGGCTCATGCTTATAATCCCAGCACTTTGGGAGGCTGAGGCAGACAGATTCCTTGAGCTCAGGAGTTCAAGACCAGCCTGGGCAACATGGCAACATGGCCATCTCTACAAAAAAAAAAAAAAAATTAATTGAGCATGGTGGTATGCGCCTGTGGTTCCACCTACATGGGAGGCTGAAGTGAGAGGATTGCTTGAGCCCAAGAGGTTGAGGCTGCAGCGAGCCAAGATTGCACCACCATACTCCAGCCTGGGCAACAAAGCAAGACACCATCTCAAAAAAAAACAACTTTTAGTTACATTAATCTTTTTATTGTCTTTCTATCTTCTGTTTCTTTTATTTCTGCTCTTATCTTTATTTCCTTCCTTCTGCTAACTGTGGAATTAATTTGTTCTTTTTCTAGTTCCTCAAGGTGTAAATTTCGGTTGTTTATTTGAGATCTTTCCTTTTTCTTAACATAGTATTTATCACCATCAACTCTCCTCTTAGCACTGATTTTTCTGCATCTCATAAGTTTTGGTATGTTGTGTTTCCATTTCCATTTGTCTCAAGTTATTTTTTTATTTCTTCTTTGGGCCATTGTTTTTCATGAGCATGTTGTTTAATTTTCACATATTTGTTAAATTTCCAGTTTTCTTCATTGATATGGTTTGGCTATGTCCCCATTCAAATCTCAACTTGAATTGTATCTCCCAGAATTCCCATGTATTGTAGGAGGGACCCAGAGGAAGGTAATTAAATCATGGGGGCAGGTCTTTCCCATGCTATTCTCATGATAGTAAGTCTCACAAAATCTGATAGGATTTATCAGGGTTTCCACTTTTGCTTCTTTCTCACATTCTCTTGCTGCCAACATGTAAGAAGTGGCTTTTGCCTCCGGCCATGAATCTGAGGCATCTCCAGCCATATGGAACTGTAAATCCAATTAAACCTCTTTTTGTTCCCAGTTTTGGTTATGTCTTTATCAGCAGCGTGAAAACAGACTAATACAGTAAATTGGTACCAGTAGAGTGGGGTGCTACTGAAAAGATACCTGAAAATGTGGAAGCAACTTTTGAACTGGGTAACAGGCAGAGGCTGAAACAGTTTGAAGGGCTCAGAAGAAGATAGGAAAACTTTGGAAACTTTGGAACTTCCTACAGACTTGTTGAATGGCTTTGACAAACGTCCTGATAGTGATATAAATAATAAGGTCCAGGCTGAGGTGGTCTCAGATGGAGATGAGGAACTTGTTGGGAACTGGAGCAAAGGTGACCCTTGTTATGTTTTAGCAAAGAAATTGGCAGAATTTTGCCCCTGCTCTAGAGATTTGTGGAACTTCAAACTTGAGAGAGATGAT
Source organism: Cebus imitator (assembly GCF_001604975.1). Lineage (NCBI taxonomy): Eukaryota > Metazoa > Chordata > Mammalia > Primates > Cebidae > Cebus > Cebus imitator. The sequence continues at coordinate 954,203 of NW_016107833.1, forward strand.
TTAGGGTATCTGGCAGAAGACATTTCTAAGCAGAAAAGCATTCAAGAGGTAACTTGGATACTGTTAAAGGCATTCCATTTTGAAAGGGGAACAGAGCATGAAAGTTCAGAAAATTTGCAGCCTGATGATGCAGTAGAAAAGAAAAACCCATTTTTTGAGGAGAAATTCAAGCCGGCTGAAGAAATTTGCATAGGAGCAAGGAGCCTAATGTTAATCCCCAAGACCATGGGGAAAATGTCTCCAGGCCATGTCAGAGACCTTCACAGCAGCCCCTCCCATCACAGGCCCAGAAGCCCAGGAAGAAAAAGTGGTTTTGTGGGCCAGGGTGAGGCTGAAAGGAGCCAATGTACAGCTTGGGCTGTGGCTTCAGAAGGTCAAAGCTTCAAGCCTTGGCAGCTTCCACATGGTGTTGAGGTTGTGGATGCACAGAAGTCAAGAATGGGGTTTCTGAACCCCTGCCTAGATTTCAGAAAATGTTTAGAAACACCTGGATGCCCAGACAAAAGTTTGCTGCAGGGGTGGAGCCCTCATGGGGAGCATCTGCTAGGGCAGTGCAGAAGGGAAATATGACGTCAGAGCCCCCCACAAAGTCCCTATTGGGGAACTGCCTAGTAGAGTTGTGAGAAGAGAGCCACTGCCCTCCAGACCACAGAATGGTAGAGCCACTACCCTCCAGACCACAGAACGGTAGATCCACTGATAGCTTGCCCTGTGTGCCTGGAAAAGCCACAGACACTCAATGCCAGCCCATGAAAGCAGCAAGGAGGGAGGCTGTACCCTGCAAAGCCAAGTGGTGCTGCCCAAGACCATGGGAACCTACCTCTTGCATCAGCTTGACTTGGATGTGAGATCTGGAGTCAAAGGAGATCATTTTGGAGCTTTAAAATTTGTCTGCCCCACTGGATTTGAGACTTGTATGGGCCCTGTATCCCCTTTATTTTGGCCAATTTCTCCCATTTGGAATGGCTGAGCTTACTCAATGCCTGTACCCCCATTGTATCTAGAAATAACTAGCTAGCTTTTGATTTTATAGGCTTATAGGCAGGAGGGACTTGCCTCATCTCAGATGAGACTCTGGACTGTGGACTTTTGGGTTAATGCTGAAATGAGTTAAGACTTTGGAGGACTGTTGGGAAGGCATAATTGGTTTTGAAATGTGAGGGCATGAGATTTTGGAGGGGCTAGGGGTGGAATGATATGATTCGTCTATGTCCCCATTCACATCTCAACTTGAATTATCTCTCCCAGAATTCCCATGTGCTCTGGGAGGGACCCAGGGGAAGGTAATTGAATCATGGGGCAGGTCTTTCCCATGCTATTCTTGTGATAGTGGATAAGTCTAATGAGATCTGATGGGTTTATAAGGAGTTTCCACTTTTGCTTCTTTCTCATTTTCTCTTGTTGCCACCATGTAAGAAGTGCCTTTTGCCTCCCACCATCATTCTCACGCCTCCCCAGTCATGTGGAACTGACTGGGGAGTTTAAGTTAAGTCCAATTAAACCTCTTTTTATTTGCAATTTCAGGTATGTCTTTATCAGCAGTGTAAAAACAGACTACTACATTCATGTTACTGATTTCTAGTTTTATACTATGTGCTTGGAAAAGATAGTTGATATGATTTTAATCCTCTTAAATTTATTAAGACTTTTTCGTGGCCTAACATACAATCAATCCTGGATAATGTTCCATGTATGCTAGAAAAGAATTTATTCTGATGCTGTTGGATGGAAGGTTCTAATATAGGTCTGTTAGGTCCATTTGGCTGACAGTGTTATTCAGGTCTACTATTTCCTTAAACAGTAGAAAAGAAAAGTTTCTCTCTGAATGATCTATTCATTGTTGAAAGTGGGATTTTGAAGTCTCCTATATTATTGTACTGCAATCTATTTCACTATTCAGTTCTGTCAATATTTGCTTTTTATTTAGGTGTTCTAAAATTGGGTGCATATATATTTGCAACTGTTATATTCTCTTGATAAATTTATTCCTTTATTATTACATAGTGACTTTTGTAGTCTCTTGTGACAGATTTTGACTGAAAGTCTAGTTTATCTAATGAAAATAAAGCCATTCTTGCTCTCTTTTTGTTACCAATTGCATGGGATATCTTTTCCCATGTCTTCAATTCAGCCTATGTGTGTCCTTAAAAACTAAAGTGAGTCTCTTGTAGGCAGCATATTTTGGATCCTTTTTAAAAATCTGAGCAGCCACTGTGTCTTTTGATTGCAGAATTTAATCTGTTTACACTTCAAGTAATTAGTGGTAGTAAGTACTCATTATTGCCATTTTGTTCATATTTTTTACGGTTTATAATTCCTTTTTTTCTTTCTCTCTTGCTTTTTTGGTCATTTTTAAATTTTTTGACACATAATCATTGTACATATTTATGGGGTACAATGTAATGTTGATTTGTTGATTTTTCTGTAGTGGTATGCTTTGATTCCTTTTTTATCTTTTGTGTCTCTGCTAGAGTTTGTAGTTATCATGACAATTACACAAAACATCATATAGTTTTAATAGGTTTTTTAAGCTGATAACAATTACAATCACATAGAAAGTCTCCATATTTTTACTTACACACACACACACAAACACTTTATGTTACTGATATCACACTTTATATTTTTGTAATTGAGTATTCATTAATATTTATAGCTATAGTTATTTTTATATTTTTGCCCTTTAACTTTTATAATAGAGTTATAAGTGATTTATGCACCACATTACACTATTAGAACATTCCAAATCTGACTACATATTACTTTTAACCAGTAAGTGTTACACTTTCATATGTTTCATGTTGTTAGCATACACTTTCATTTCAATTTGAAGAATTTTCTTTAGCATTTCTGGTAAGGAAGGTCTAGGGGTAATGAACTTCCTCATCTTTTGTTTGTCTGGAAAAGTCTTTATCTCCCCTTTATTTCAGAAGGACAATTTTGCTGGTTGTGGTATTCTTTATTGGCAGGATTTTTTTTTTCTTTCAGCTCTATGAATATATCATTCTACTCTCCCCAGCACTGCAAGGTGTCTGCTGAGAAATTCAATACTAAACTTATGGAAGTTCCCTTGTATGTGATGAGTCCATTTTCTTTTGCTGTTTTCAAAATTCTTTGTGACTTTTGAAAATGTGTTTAGTGTCTTAGTGAAGTTATCTTTATGTTTAATATATTTTGTGGTTTTGGAACTTTGTGGATCTAAATGTTCATTTTCTTGTCTACTTTGGGAAGTTTTCTGTCATTATTTCTTTAAATAAACTTTCTTCTCCATTCTCTTTCTCTGCTCCTTCTGAGACTCTCATAATGTATCTATTGGTTCACCTCATGGTACACCACAAGTCCCCTAGGCTTTATGCACTCTTCTTCCTTTTTGTCCTTTTTGTTTTCTCTGACTGGATAGACTAGTGACCTGGTCTATCTAGTTTGTTGACCTGTCTTCAAGCTTGTTGATTCTTTCTTCTTCTTGATTGAGACTGCTGTTAAAGATCTCTATCAAATTTTTCAGTTTAGTCACTGTGTTCTTCAGCTGCAGAATTTCTGTTTTGTTCTCTTTATCATTTGTATATCTTTGTTGAACTTCTCATTTTGTTCATGTACTACTGTTCTGATTTTGTTTAGTTGTCTATCTCGTTCTCTTGTAACTCACTGAGCTTCTTTAAGATGATAATTTTAACTTGTCAGACAGTTCATAGATCTCCATATCTTTAGAGTCAGTTGCTGGTGATTTGTCTTTTGGTGGTGTCATGTTTCTCTGATTATTTATGATTCTTGTGGACATGCATTGGTTTCTAGGCACTTGAAAAAGTACACATCTCTTTTGGTCTTTACAAATGGGCTTCAACAGTGAAAGCTCTACATCAGTTAGCCTGTCCAGAGAGTCTAAGCAGGCTGGCTAGTATGGTGTACAGATGTGCTGGCCTGGTGCCAAGGTCAGGGAGTGGGCAGGCTTGGTGCCTGTGTCCACATGGGCTGGCCTAGAACCTAGGAAGATGGGAGCTGACATGATGCTAGGGTGGGCCTGAAGCCTAGGTTCACAGAGGCCAACCTGAAGCCTGAGTCTATAGGGATCAACCTATAGCTTGGGGGACAGGGGCCAGATGGCATTGGGATGGGTCTGAAATCTGACTGTACAGAGGCTTGCCTGAAGGCTGAGTCTGTGGGAGATATCCTGGTTCTGGGACAGGCCTAGAAGCTGGGTTCATGGGTGACAGCCTGGAGCATGGGGCTATGGAAATTGGCCTGGCACCAGGGTTCACTGGGATGAGCCTGGTGCTAGGGTCCACAACAAAGTCAGGTGCTCACCTTACTCTCCTTCTCCCAGGTAGAGGGTCTCTCTCTCTGTGCTGCAGGTGACACAAATAATGTGAAATTGTCCCTCCTACCCTCTTCCATATGTGTTTCATTTGCTTCACACAAGTGCAGTAATCTCACACCTAGATTCCTTAACTCTTGTGAAGGTAAGTTTATGTGTTGATTATGGCTCAAACTTACTTTTCTGCAAGGATACAAGCATTGGAGACCCCTATTCTACCATCTTGCTTACATCACTCTCTAAAGTCTGAAACTTCATTTCTTGGTAATGTTTTGTAACTATCCATCATTATACGCCTTACTGACCCACAGAGCACCTGTAAGGTGTCATGCATGCCCTGGGAAGACCAAGATGCATAGCAGGATAATGTTCTGGCTTCAAGGAATTCACAGTTTCCTGAGACGGAATCTGAGAGGGTTTCTGGTAAGCAGGCTTTAATGTTGGGGTAGAAGAGATACAGCCAAGAGCACTGTGAAGTGCATGTGTGTATGTATGTATGTCAGTTTGTGTGTGCATGCATGTGTGCATGTGTGTGTGCATGTGAGTTTATGTGTGCATTCATGTGAGTGCATGTGTGTGTATATGTGAGTCTGTATGCATCCATGTGTGTGTGTGTGTATGCACGTATATGTGGGTATGTCTTTGTTTGGAAGAGATGGGCCAAGGAGGAGGATAGATAAGGAAAAAAGAATTGGACAACTAGAGGTACTGAGGTAGGTTATACCCATGCTGAGTTTTTTCCTGGGACCAGAAAAATAAAAGTTGTTCCCAGATTTGCTTTTTCATTCAATCATTCATTAAATCAGCCACAATTTCTGAGCCATGTGTGCCCACTAACATGTTAGAGCCATGGATATCCTTGCAGACAGGATCAGAGAAAGAGAGTTTGGATCTGAACTGTCCATGTGGACATCCTATCTCTGAATAAGGATTACCTGAGCAAGCATCTTCTGTCGATACCCCAATACTGGCCTCATCCCCAGATTATAAATTCCCTTTCATTTCTTTTTGGCCCAGAGTTCAAGACCATGTGGCCATCAAAAAACACTTTTTAATTCTGCTCTTTAAAATTTTATCTTGGAAGTACTGGAAGTAAACTCCTAAGCTGTTCCAATTTCCTGCAATGCTGGGCCCCAGGCTGATGAAGCCGCTGAACTGACAAAATCACCAGTTGTGGTTTCAAACCACATTTGTACAAGCCATCATTTTCCCATCTCCAATTTCTAGGTTCTGTTCTCATACACATGCCAGGCTTATAAAGTTGTGTAAAGCTCAGGAAGTAAATTCCTCTGTAAGAAAGTGATTTATAACATTAGAGTTGTAGACCTAAACATTGTCAAAATAAATTAGTTCAATTTTTCACTCATTTTTCTCATCATTTATCTCTTCCATATTCCCTCTCCCTGCTTTATCCAATCCACCCCAACACACACACGTGCATGCACATGCACACACACACATGCTGAGCATGCACACACGAGGCCAGCAGCCCACTTTGCTCTGTTTTCATGTCGCATGTATGTGGTAGGATGCCCCTCTGGGCCTGTTTTCCCATTTCTGTGGTCCCACTCACTGGCTGGCCAGGCACAGGGCTATGACCCAGCTGGAAGTCTTGCTTGACATATCAGCATGGAGTGCGACTCCATGGCGAGAGTCTCTAAATGGACAGGGTCCATGCATTGGCAGCTTCATGAAGCCACCTGACATAAGCAGACCCTTTCTGTAAGTCTCTGATTGTCTCAGTGGTGTTGTGCATAATCAAGACAGGCAGCTAATAAGCATGTAGAAGGTGTTGCTTTCATGTGCCAGAGGCAGGGCTGGGTATTCCCTAGGCAACTGCCAGTACCCACACCCCTTTACATGAGCGAGTGGGACCTGGTTGTGCACCAGGAGGGATTTCTGTGCCTATAAAATGAGTAAGCAATGTGTCAATGTGAAAAACAGCCATCCGTTCTTAGATTTCTTCCTTCCATGCAATGCTGCCTACCTGTTTTTTAAAACATGAAGGGAAGGTAAATGATTATTCCCAAGGTGACTTTCCTCCTGTCCTTTTCCTTTGTTGTAGGCTTAACAAAGCATTTGCATGGCTTTCAGAGATGCCCCTAAATTAGATGACCTGGTCCTTGCCAGGGCAACTAAAGACTGGCCCTCAGTTTCTCTGGCAAGAGGCTAAAGAAGTCTTTGTCCTCAGGGTTGAAGTGGCCTACATTTTGGCCCCAAACCAAAAGTCCGGAATGACTGGATTGTCAGTTCTGTCTGTTTGCTAGATGTCTTGGAGGCTGCTGGGATTCTCTCCACAGTGTTGGTCTAGAAGGAGGTGCTGGCACATCACTCACCCAAAATGCCTGTCAGCTCAGATGACATCCTGTCTCTGGCTTTAGATGGCAAAGTCAAAGAAGTGAAATGTATCAAATTCTGGGCTACGCTCTCATTCCCAATTTTTTGATGCTCATCAAATGTTATGAATAATCATTTGCTCCTAGTAAGTAAAGCCCTTCTCATGAATAAATTGGACATGCTGAAGAGGCACCAACTTTCAGACCCCTGGTTAACTAGATTCCTTGGCAGACAGGCCTCGTGCCATGCAGTCAGGTTCACTGAAACATATCAAGGGTGTGTCGAGAGTCAACTGAGGAGTATCCGAGGTGCAGACAGAGGTGAAATCCCACTGAGCTGATTCAAGGGGCTCTCAGTATTCACCCAGGAGACCGACCTTAATAAATTTTACTTAAACCTATTGAAAAGAAGGAAAATATGTCCATTTGAAAATGATAAAATCTCATGGTTGGACAAGACTCAAGTCATGTGTTTCAAGCTTCTTTGTGATGTGTGCACACAGTGTGGTTATGCAGCACCCCCTTCATGGAGCCTCACTGCTTCCCCCTTGCAGAGCTGGGACCAGTCACAGGCTCAGCAGTCCAGTTCCCCTTTCATGTATCCGTAGCCCTTCGACTCTCTTAACCATGACATCCGTGCCCTCCCCTGCCTCCCCCGTGTCTCAGGCATGGTCCTAGGTGCCCACACAGTCCCACCACTCTCCCGTCAGAGCCCTCCATCTGCTTACGCTCCCTTGTGCCCCTCACGGAGCCGAGCCAGCCTCCACGGGTGGTCCCACAGAGCCAGAGCAAGACCATCGCTCGCGTCCTCTAAACACTGCACTTTTATTAAGGCGGCCGCAGCTCGTATTCTTGGCAGCCACGACACACTAGTGCTGAATATTAACTTTATTCCCAACCAACTTTAACCAATTTTACTCCTGCTCCCACTAAATCTCAGGGCCATACCTTGGATTTCTGCAATTCGTTTTCTGGACCCAAGAGCTGGGCCTTTTGTTTGCCAGGTATTTTAATTTAAAAGTAGACAGCTGAGCCACAAATCAAACTGAGGCATACCCACCCACATTCTTATAAAGTTGCCCCAGAACCAACACCAACAACAACAAAAATCCAACAGGAGAACAAGAACTGTCAGGCTGAAATGCAGCCCAGGCCACATTTCATTTAGACAAGCACTGCCCTATTAATTTTAGTCAATTATTAATTCCAGCCCCTTGGTATCTGGGCAGCCTGGAAGAACAAAGGCATCTGTCCAAGTGACTGCTTGGGTGACAATGATAACAGGGCCATTCTTTTTTCCAGCTCTGTGGAGCACAACAGGGAGCCAGGATAAGTAGGGGCCACAGTGCACATGGTGGGGCTCACAGACAGAGGCCAAATACATCTGTGATCTCCTCACACCTCCCAATGCGTCTGCAAGCCCCATGCCAATGAGGGCGCTCCCCTCCACCCCCACAGCATCCACCAGCCAAGAGTGTCCGCGCCGGCACTGGCTTCTCTCACAAGAAATACTGAGCTGCCTTCTTTTCCCTCTTGATTTTGAGAGTCTCTACACCGCTGTGGTAGGAAGAGAGAAGGAAACAGGGGAAGGCACATGAGGAAAAGAGATGCAAATAGAAGGCCTGCACTTCTTTTAAAATATACACAGGGCTGTAACCATTCAGATCTTTTGCAGAAAGGCACACTTGTAAAAGAGCCCATGCCCATGGACCGCCTGCCTTGGGAGAGGGAATCAACTCTCCCCTTCCAACGTGCACTGGTGGACGTGGGCTGCCCCAGGACATCCAAAGCACTGGCCAGGAATCAGACACTCTGAGCACAGTAAGAAAAATCGGAAGCTTGGGGAGCTTGAGCCATTCACAGGAGCTTTCACTAAAGGGAACCAAGCTGCAGCCCTCCCAGAACGCTGGCAACACTGGTTCCCATTCCCCATTGGGTGAACCTGAGTTTCCCCATTGGGGAACCTGTGCCTGCTCACTGGGGCATATGAATTCATAATTGATCACCAAAGACTGTTCTTCCCGATCATCCTCGCGTCTCTTCCTCTGTTCATACGTCATTTTTAATTGCCAGCCCACAGGTCCTCCTTCAGCTCCCTTCTTTTGCATGGCTTTTGGTTACAAGAAAAGCAAAGCCAGTTAGAAGCGTGGCTTGAGCTTTTTTCCCAAACATTTCATGACTTTGCTGTTGTGGCTCTGATGTGGGGGTCCTGCTGGCCAGAGGCACCCACTCCGCTTACACAGAGCTGGCAGATGGAAACAGTATCAGGACATCCCCATTACACAACCGGCTTTCACAGGGCGATGGTTCACATTTTACTGCAGTCTCCTTTGGAAATGCTCAAAGCAACTACATCTGTTTCCTTTCATTAGGACTTTTATGTTCTTCCAGCCAAAAATGGAGAGGATAAAGTTCATTTAGTCAGGATAGTAATAATGACGATATCCACATAAATTTTGTCGTGTTCGGTGCTTTTAGATATTGAAGTATTCACCACCCTCTTCCACTCCCTCTTTCTTAGTTAGGGAGTAAAGATGATGAGAAAACTGCTAAGCCTCAGGGTGACACTTCAGAGGTCCTGCCAGCTATAAAGAACTCACCATGGACTTTCTAAGAGGATGGTGACATTCCCAGTCTACCACCAGGAGCTGCCAAAAACTCAGCTCAAAAACCGCAGCAACTAGGGTGGTCGTTGTGTCTGGGGCTAGCCAAGTCACACAGAGGAGACTTAGATGGCCCCATATTTTATTTTTTGAGGAAGGTAAAAACCCGTCACAGATGAGCAGGACAGGACATGGGAGTAGAAGGAGGTAGGGTCCAGGACATGAAGATTCACCTAAGTTAAGAAGTTCAGACTTCATCCCAAATACATGGAATCTATTGGAAATTTTAATCAGGGGGTGACTTATATGTGCATTTTTAAAAGATTGTGCTAGCTTTAGTCTGGATAATGGATAGAAAAATAGTAATTTTAAGACAGACCTAGGAGCAGGTGCAGCAACTGGACGAGAACAGGCAGTGGCCTGGATGTGGGGAATCTCCGTGGGGAAGGGACGCCGGGGACAGTCAGGATGCATTTGGGAGAATTCCCAGGACTTCGTGATTTATTGCATGGTGTCAGAATGCGGGGTAAGAAAGCTGGAGAAGTCAAGGGAGACTCCCCCTGCACCCCGAGTTCTGGATGGGGCCACTGGGTAGAGAATGGTCCCATTCACCTGAGACAGGAAACAGAATGGAGTGTAGGTGTGAGAAGCTGGAGGCCCTCTGTGGAGCTGCTGAATCTGAGGCATTCACGCACATCCAGGGGCAGCGGCCACTGGTGCAGGTGGGACATGTGCGTGCGGCACTCGGGGAGACAGCTGGTCACACACTTAGACCTGAGTGGTCAGAGGACATGGCGGACGCTCCAAGCCCTGGGAGGAGATGTCACTGATCGTGGTGCAGGGAGGCTGGGAAGGGAAGAGAAACCAGGACCAAAGAAGCTCAGGCAGAGTGAAAAAGGCCAGCAAAGGTGATGCAGGGGCACCTCCAGAGGGAGCAGAATCCAGAAGAGGATCCGCAGCGGCATCGAGGCTCAGAAAATGTTTTCAGAACAAGGAGGTCAGCAGCATCACATGCAGCTAGGAATCACCGGCCCAGTGCCATATAGAGGTCTTCAGTGGCCTTGCTGAGAGCTGTGTTGGGTGTGACAGAATATGTGTATAAGGGAGAAGAGAGGAGGAGGTGACAGCCCCCCACGAGGTGGCCATAAAGAGGAGAAGCAATGTGAGAACATAGGTTGCGGGAATTCCTTTTTGGAACCCATGAGAGATGCCTGAGGACGTTTGAATGCAAGTGGGAAGGAGCACATAGAGCCCAGAAACAGGTGGAGAAGAGATGGTCTCAGAGCGTCACTGCGGAGGCCAGAGTGGGGCAGCGGGGAGCATCGGGAACCCAGTATGAGGACCTGGGGAAGGAGGAAGGCAGGCTAGAGTGGGGAAGCTGGCCCTGAAAGCTCCGAGCTCTCCCCAGCAGGTTCTGCTCTCTGTGTGTGTGTGAGAAAGGAGCAGGGAGAACCAAAGGTCTGAGAAGAGTCTAGAAATATTGACATCACTTAAAGGAGGGCATTCCTTCTAGTGAAGGAGCTGCCCTCCTATCCTCTGGAAAGCCAGGGCCAAGGCAGTGAGGAAGGGAAGACACTATCCCGGGGCAGGTGGGCACTCAGAGTGCAAGCAGGAAGCCGCCCTGGGCTGGGCGCTGGTGAAGCTCCCGTGCAAATTTGATAGACTTCATTCTTTGGATCATTTATTCTGTAGTTCTGTGTATTTGTGGAGCTCCTACCATGAAGCAGGCCTGTTCAGGGCAGCCCTGAAAAGACAATTACTGGGTGGGGAAGGCAGCCCCTGCAAGCTGACCCCCAGGAACACCACTCCAAACACTCCCCAGCCATCAGCCTCAGCTTACCCTTCAGCACTGCCAGAGTCCATCCTGCAGGAAGGCACTCAAGAGCTCTTGTTTTTTTTTAAGTGCTACTGGGGCTTTGGCCATATATTTCTCCCAACACATGAGTCTGATGGTATTCCATATTTGAAGAAACTGAGTGACCACAGGCTAATTGGCTACATGACTTCCTAGGATCTCAGGATGTTTGAGGGATGCACAGCCTACAAACCGAGCAGACATAATGGAACTGGTCTGACCGTGCCCTTCTCACCCAGCCTCCCTGGAGATGAATGAGCACTTCAGGAAAGCCAGCCAGCAAGCGGCCTCTGAGGAAGAATGAATGACCTTCTGTTCAGATGGGCGAGCGCCCCTGCAGGGCAGCCCCTCCATGGTGGGGAGGCCTCCCCCAAGCACTACCCTGGAATCAATTCCATTTTGAAGAAACAGAGACCACCCTGGGGTGAAATTAAGCAGCTGAAATTGACAATATAAAAGAAAATATGACCATCCCAGACAGGCAGGAGCAGCTGCAGGAACTTAGGGGGCTGGACACAGTTGGCTTATTAGCAGCTAATGTCTCATCTCATGCTTGTGTCAGTCAGCAAATTATATAACAGCCCTTTGCCTCAGTTTCCCCATTTTTAAAATTTGGATAAAACAGAATACCTACCCCATAGGGTTGTCATGCAGATTCAATGGGTTAATATCTATATGAAGTGTTTAGACTCTGGGTTAATATCTATATGAAGTGTTTAGAGTCGTGCCTCGCACTTAGTAAATGCTAAACAAATATTATTCCCTGCAAGTTGTCCTTTAAACTATGCAGACAACTCAGGACCCTCCAACACTTCAGTGTAAGTTTTTCTGATGGAAAAGCTGAGGTAACAGCCTTGCCGTTGACACTTGGGAAATATGATGGAAACTCTTTCAGTGTAAAGGTAACTCTCTAAATCAAATTGGGGAAGCTTGTTCTAAAGACAATACAGGAAACCTAAATTCCAGGCTCCTCCCCACAAGCCCACGGTGCTCAGCATCCCCAGAGAGGAGCCCCAGTCACCCCCTATGCTCCCTGGAGTTCAGGTGGGCTCTGCCTCACTCTTTCCAGAGGACAAACTGAAGCTCTCCCCTAGTTCCCCTCAGACTCACCTCACAACAGCACCAGCTTTAAGAGGCCTGTAAACTAGTTCAGAGTATTACAAAATCACAAACTCCCATGTAAAAGACATGTTTCAGGCCAAGCATGTGGCTCATGCCTGTAATCCCAGCACTTTGGGAGGCCGAGGAGAATCACTTGAGCCCAGGAGTTCAAAACCAGCCTAGGCAAGATAGAGAGAACCCATGTCTAAAAAAAAATTAATTAGCCTGTGCCTGTGGTCCCAGCTACTTAGAAGGCTGAAGCGAGAGGCCTGCTTGAGCCCAGGAGTTCAAGACTGCAGTGAGTTATGGTCGTGCCATGGCACTCTAGCCTGGGTGGCAGAGCAAGACCCTGTCTCCAAAAATAAATAGATATAATAACAAGTAATTAAAATAATAGAAATAAAAAGCATGTTTTGGACCTGGGAGCCAGTGGCTCACACCTATAATCCAGGCAACCTGGGATGCCACTGTGTCCCAGCCCAGCTGACAGAGCGAGACCCTAACTAAAAAGTAAAATAAAAGGCACATTTCAGAAGAAAAGGAAACCGCCTGAAGATTGGTTTCCAGGGTCAATTCCCCTTACAGGCCTTGAGCCTTCAATCTTTGGCTGCAGTTTGCTTCCCGAACCCCCTGGGAGGGTGGGGCATGGGTTGGGTTTCATGACTGTGCCTCCCAAGGGTCAGTGGGAACAATATTGTGATTGATCTTGTGAACCCTAAGACGGAGATAAAGGCATGCCGTGTGTCTGCAATCTCTGCTCACGTGGTTTGGAAGCCTGCCCTGCATCTCCAGTGCATCAGACCTGGACCGTCAGGCGTAGGCACAGCAGTGAGAGAGCCACGCATTAATCCATTTATATTATTGCAAATAGCTGGGGTTAGAGTAGACACGGGCAAGGAAGACTTTCATCGGATTAAGTAAGCAGCCAGGATTTGAGGCAGGAATAAAGAAAGTGTTGACAGAGGATGAAGGACTTCCCCACAATACAAAAGCCGAGCTGGGAGATGAGAATAAGTGCATTTTTCTGATCGCCTCCTATCTGCTCGTACAATCGCAAAACTGTTTTACATGAATTTACTTCCTGCCAATGAAAAGGACAAGAGTTCATAAGAAAAGATTTCTTCAAAGTCGTGATGAGCCTTTGACTATTTTCAATAATTTGCATGTAGAAAAAACGTATCTAGGTCTGCGTGAGGGAGAGGAAACAGGAAGGTATTACTGATCTTGGCTGAGCGGGTTCAGAAACTGTACCCATCAGCTGAGCACGGAGGCTCACGCCTGTAATCCCAGCACTTTGGGAGGCTGAGGTGGGCAGATCACGAGGTCAGGAGTTTGAGACCAGCCTGGCCAACATGGTGAAAACTCGTCTCTACTAAACATACAAAAAATTAGCCGGGCATGGTGGCAAGCACCTGTAATCCCAGCTACTCAGGAGGCTGAAGCAGGAGAATCTCCTGAACCCGGGAGGTGGAGGTTGCAGTGAGCTGAGATCATGCCACTGCACTCCAGCCTGGGCAACAGAGCAAGATTCTTCTCAAAAAAAAAAAAAAAAAGAAAGAAAGAAAGAAACTGCACCCATCAAAGCAACCCTGTTTCTGGGGGAAGGAGCCTGTCGATGTCTCCCTCGCCCCACTGCATGGAAGTCCCTGGGCAGTGAGGCAGGGTGTGAAGGTGAAAGGCAGGCTGGCCGTGGGAGGAGGGCCAAGTCCCCCCTGCACACAGGATGGCCCAAGTCAACTTGGCCATTCACACCACACTCTTCAGCTCTGTGAGGTCAACCCTAGTGAAACAGCACTAGGCTGGAGCCTTGGGGTCAGAACAAAAGGCCTGTGTTTGCCTTCCCTGGTTTTGTTTGCTCAGAAAGCCTGAGTGGAACCTATGGATTTCTCTCTCCATGCTCCTGCCCAAGGCTCCTGCGCCTTTAATGCCTTGCAGGTTCACAAACAGCTGGCACCTTTGTAAAGATGACGAGCTGGAGATGAAATCCAGGTTAGTATTTCCTTCCCTGTGTCTAGGAAGCTCTGTGGTATGTAAAAAGTCACAGAAATAACGCTTAGGACAAAAGCAAGTTTGAATGTAATTAACGAGGTCCAGGTAAAGATGGTGTCAACAATCTGGACAATTCTAGACAAAGAAAGGAAACGCCCCACGTTTGGAGCTCTTTTTATACAAAAAGGCAAAGGCAGTGCTGGCTCTGTGTGGGTGCAGGGGGTTTGGTGTATCGCCCATAGGTGTGCTGGTCAGTGACCAAGGCCACTGGAATCCATTCCTAGGATGCATCTCTGGCCTGGGGCCAGGTGGCAGTGACCCTGTGCTGAGGCTGTCGGCAGGGAGGGACCCCTCACAAGTCCTCATTATCTAGGAATAAGCTCACGAAATGAATATTGCCAAAGAAACAAATCCAAAAGCCTGGGGTCATGGCCTGAGATTATGAGGAAGAGAGTCTATTTCGAATTCTGCTAGACCCCAAGCGTCATGGCAACTTGGAGCACGGAGATATGCTGGGACCTGGTTCTGGTCTTGACTGGGTCGGGGATGGGGCATCCACTGACTTCCACATGCCTTAGCTGCCTTGATCATGAAATAAAGATAAAACAAGATAACGTGAAATAAAGATAAAACAAGATAATTTACAGGCACTAAAAGCTACACAGTATGATTTATTTTTCTTGTCTACCTGGAAATAAATCCTCATCCATTTTTTTCTTTCTAAGTAAAGGTTTCATAAGTAAAAGGAACCAGGACAAGCTCATGAGTTTGGGGGTTATTAAAAATGTATATTTTAATTTTCATAAATATTGATACATCAAAGTATATATAATATATGAATACAATTTTATCAATATAAACTGTGCAACAGAAATATATACTTATAAATTATTATAAATTGTATATCATAAATATATACATATAAATCATTAAATAATATAATCATATATATTAGATATGTATGTATATTGCACACACATTTCAGCCCATGTGTTAAATACTTACACTCCCAGCAACCTGTCATTACTCCCATTTTATACTCAAGAAAAACTAAGGGAGAGAAGTTCAGGAAGTTGCCCCAAACCATCCAGACGCTCCCTAACTAGCCCTGCAGTGAGAATTGCTCCACACAGAAGCCCTGGCATCCTCGGCTCCTGCTCCTCCCAGCTCATGGCATGCCTGCCCGAAAACAGGTTTGAGTGTGGGTGAGAACAGTGGGGCTTTGCATGCCACATCAGGAGGTCCCGTGGCACTGCACACACCTCTCCACCAGCTCCTCCCTGTCCCCCCAATCCTGCAACCCCACAGTGCTGGGGGCATCACTGAGCCCCCTGTTGAGGTACAGGAAACAGTCTGTCCTTCACAGGCTCCAAAGCCCACCCTCTGATGGCCTGGGACTCTCACTGTCCCCAACTTACACCAACCTGAATCCCACCTTCTTATATTTCCCCACTCCATGACCCGCTCCGGGAATGCCCTCCCTTCTCCGTTGTACCTATCTAAACCCCACTGGTCATCTCAGGCCGGGCTCACCTCGCCCCTTCCTCCAGCCCACACGGTTCTCTCCTTTCCAGAGCCCCTGCTCTCCTAAGCTCAGCCCTGCACAGCCTGATTTCTCCTGTAACTATGCCCTGAGTGTTCACTTCACTGCTCCCAAATAGACTTCCAATTCTTTGAAGGTAGTGACTGTGTCACATACATTCTCCATCATCTCAAAGATGCTAAGCCTGGTGCTGAGCACAGTCCCAGCTCCACACATTCTGTCAAGTTGATGGAACTGATTGATGGGTTTCAATTAAGCAGTAGTGCCACGAGAACAAAGTGAAAGACAACTGGTGACATTTGGTAATGATGGCAGGAAGACTGGTTATTAGAGAACCCAGAAGTTTCATCAACTTTCAGCATGTGCTTCTTTTATACGGAGCAACCTCATGAGTTTTCTCATATAAGCATCTGGGTGCACATTCTGGACGGCTTATCAAGGGATTAGTTGCAGATCTAATAAGATGTGAGTTCATGTCCCATTATTATTTGCCAGTGACAGCAGTGGCTTCAGCCTCCGAGGCAGGAAGTGCCTGAAGGGTGCAGGATCACCAACAGGCCCTGCCTGCCCCCAGTCTCCCAGGCCTGGTGCTCTTTCCCCATTTACAGCGGGGCTGAAAGAGAATGCTTTCTTACTTTTGTGTCCATTCGGAGTGTTGGAAAGGCAATGACGCTGAGGCTATATCAGCTCCTAAGGACACGCAACCTGTCATGGCTTAACAAGCCACACCACAGAGGGCAGCTCCAGCTCCCAGAGTCTTTGCTCTCTGTTACCTAATTAACTAGAAAAATGCCTCTGTGCTCATTTAAAATGCTAGAACCCCCAAAATGACCTATGTTACTTCCCTTACTCTTTGATGTGTGTGAGGATCCCTACACTTTTGACTCTCAAGTGGTTTTACTCTATGAAACCTTGATCATGATTGGTACAATATGTTTCACTTTTATTCCACTGCAGATACCAACTCAACACAAAATGAGGCACGAGATGCTGGTAACACAGCCATGCTTGGTCATGGGGACTTCAAAGCTGATAATCCCTGTGTGGTAGGTGGGTTCCATAGTGGTCCCAATTCTCCACCATTCCTAATGTGGCTGTGCAGCTCCCTCAGCAAGAAACGGAGTCAGCAGATGTCTTCCCATTTGTTCAGATTCTGTTATTCTGTACATAGATATATCTTTCTTGTTAAATTTACTCCTGATTACTGTGTAATTTTTACTGCTATTGTGAATACTTCCCATTTCATTATGTAGGGTACTACTATTGGGGATATATAGGAGATTTATAAACACATGCACATTCATACATAGCAAAGCTATTGACTTTTATATGTCCATATATTCAGTCATTTTATCAAATTGTCACATTTTTACTAGTGTTTCTTGGATTTTCTTGGTATATGATTATGTTATCAGAAAAAAAATTTGGCCCATATTTATACCAATTGCTTAAATGTCTTATCATATTGCATTAGTTAGACCCTCTAAAATAGAGTCATCAAGTGGCCATAGCAGACAACCCTGCTTGCTCCTGTCTTTTGCTGAAATGGCTTTAGGATTTTATCATTTTGAATTATATTTGTAATAAAGTCTGAGTAGACAAAAGTATTTGTCAAGGGTAGAGGTTTGCAGACGATGGTCATGGGCCAAATCCACCACTTGTTTTTGTTAACAAAGTTTCACTGGAACACAGCCATGCTCCTTCATTTATCTATTTATCTATGGCCGCTTTCTGCTACAGTGGAAAAGTGTTGAGTATCGAGTACAAAAGTAGTTGTGACAGAGACCATATGACTTGTAAAGTCTAAAATATCCAACCCTTTTTAGGAAAAGTTTTCCAAAAACCCCAGTCAAGGGAGGTCATACCGTGGTATCAAACAGTTCCCAAATCTCAGTGGCTTTACACATTTATTTCTCACTCCCACAAAGCCAGCTGTGGTTCTGGACAAACCTCCAGGAAGTGATAGAAAGTAGGCTTTTCCATCCCACAGCACTGCCATCACAACAGAAAGCCTTCATGGTCACCACGGTAGAGGAAGAGCACATAGGGCGTTCTCATACCCCCACTCTTCTGTGCTTTGGCACAGTAGTGAAATAAGCCTTCTACTCACAGCCCATCAACCAAAACGACTCACAGAATCCACCCAAAAAGCTGCAAGGGAATGGGAAGCATAACAGCCTGAATGCCTGGAAGGAAGCAGAAGGCAGATAGGGGTACATATTATTAATATTCACCAAACAGACCTTAGTACATCTCAGTAATTCTTTTCCATTCCCATTAAAACATTTTATTTGGTTGTTAAAATTTCAGCATCTATTGATATGTTCCTATGGATTTTCTTTACGGGAACTGTAATGTAATCAATTATGTGCATAAATTTTCTGTGAGGGAATCATTCACGTGTTTCTGAAATAGTCTATTTAGATTTTTTGTGACAGTAAATTCTATATACAGATATTTTATTTTTGCAGCTATATTCATGAGTGAGATTAAGTGATTGAGCTATTATTTTCTCTTGTTTATACTATCTTTATGTTTTATGTTAGGACAGGTCTCAATCCTGGTACTCATTAGAATCACTTGGGAAGTTATCACAAAATACTGATATCCAGACAGAACTCCAGACCATCTGAGTCAGAATCTTTGGATATGGAAACTACACAGCAGTAACTTTTTAAACTATCTGGTGATTCGAACTGTGCAGAATGTACTAAGGTTATATTGACTGAGTCATATCAATATTTGAAGATATGAGGATGTTAGAGGATATGAGTCAATCAACATAATCTTAGTACATTCTGCACAGTTAGAATCACTAGATCATTTTGTTAAATACTATTTTATTTATGCTCATCTATGAAAAAATGGTTGTACTATCATGTTTACGTACATACTAACACTGGAAACAGAATTCAATAATGAATTGTATTTAGATTTAATAAAGAATGCACAAACATTAAAATACTGATTGGCTACAGAAAGCAGAGTTTGAGGAAAAACTATCAGCCCTAGTTTTCATTTTCATTAAAGAGCAGCACCCTCTGCGAATAATAAAACCCACTAGTAATATTCATCTATACTGTAAAATAATATGTACAAAGAAAAGTTAGTGATTGTACTGATTTTATTACTTTTACTAAGCCATTTTATGTTCTTCACACTCAATGCAAAGAAATAAAACATAATCTGAAGAAAAAATATGTACTTACTATTATTCAAAATAAAAAGTTGGCTTCATTCTGCAAGCCTGGGCATTTTATACAATAGGGAACACTTAAGGGCTCAAGTGGATCAATGCACCAGTTTGATTCTCATCCACTGAATAGAATCTCATTCATATTTGGTGACCGGACTAACCCTATGGGTGCTGTGATAGACTGAATGATTTCTGCGGTATCCCCAGATCTCGCTAAATAAGAAAAGACCCTACACCAGAAAATATAGCAATCGATCTATTCATAAATTACACCTAAATGCTAGCTCTTTATTAGAAGTTGGGAAAAGGGGTACTTTCTTGAGCACATGGATAAAAGTACTGTTGTAGTCAAAGGTTGCTGGATTAATACTGTGTTGTTATAATGAAGATAAGGCGCACATTGATACCAGTGTCAGATTAAGAAACTTCCAGCCGAGGCAGTCCACAATTACAGAGGTGGGCCACCACTGCTGAGGCAGTTCTAACTATACCCCTGTAAACAGGACTGCAGGAAAGTTTACACAGCATCTGGGTGGAGCCCACAACAGATCAGCAACACCTCTGCTGGCAGACTGTGAATAGGCTGCCTCCTTGCTGGGCAGGGAATCCCTGAAAAAAGGCAGCAGCACAACAGAAACTTATAAATAAAGCCCTACCTTCCCAGGGCAGAGCACCAGGGGAAAAAAAAAAAAAGGCAGTTACCAGTTCTGCTTCAGCAGACTTAAATGTACCTGCCCAGCAACTCTGAATGGAACAATGGAGCTCCCAGCACAGCACTTGAGCTCCTATAAAGGACAGTCTGTCTCCTGAAGCAGCTTCCCAAACCCCCGTATATCGAAAGAGTCACCTCATAAGGGAGAGCTCAGGCTGACATCTGGTGGGTATCCTTCTGGGACAAAGACAGCAGAAGAAGAAACTGGCAGCAACCCTCACTGTTTCACAGCCACTGCAGGTGATCCCCAGGCAAGCAGGGTCTGGAGTGGACCTCGAGCACTCCTACAGCAGAGGAGCCTGACTGTAACAAGGAAAATGAAGAAACAGAAAGAAATAACTTCATCATCAATAAACAGGACGTCCACTCAGAGGCCCCACCTGAAAGTCACCAACTACAAAGACCACAGGTAAATAAACCCACAAATATGGGAAGAAACCAGTGCAAAAAGGATGAAAACACCCAAAATGAGAATGCCTTTCTTCCTCCAAGGAATCACAACTCCTCACCAACAAGGAAACAAGGCTGGATGGAGAATGAGTCTGATGAATTAACAGAAACAAACTTCAGAAGGTGGGTAATAAGAAACTTCTCTGAGCTAAAAGAACATGTTCTAACCCAATACAAAGAAACTAAGAACATTGAAAAGAGGTTTGATGAAATGCTGATGAGAATAAACAGCTTAGAAAGGAAGATAAATGAATTGATGGAGCTGAAAAACACAACCCAAGAACTTCACAAAGCAACACAACGTTCAATAGCCAAATTGACCAAACAGAAGAAAGGATATCAGAGGTCAAAGATCAACTCAATGAAATAAAACAAGAAGGCAAGATTAGAGGAAAAAAGAGTAAAAAGAAACGAACAAAGCCTCCCAGAAATATGGGATTATGTGAAAAGACATCATCTATGTTTGATAGGTGTACCTGAATGTGACAGAGAGAATGAATCCAAACTGGGAAACACTCTTCAGGATATTATCCAGGAAATCTTCCCCAACCTAGCAAGGCAGGCCAATATTCAAGTCCAGGAAATAGAGAGAACACCACAAAGATATTCCTCAAGAAGAGCAAACCCAAGGCGCATAATCATCAAATTCACCAGGGTTGAAATGAAGGAAAAAATGTTAAGGGCAGCCAGAAAGAAAGATCGGGTCACCCACAAAGGGAAGCCCATCAGACTCACAGTGGTTCTCTCAGCAGAAATCCTACAAGCCAGGAGAGAATGGAGCCAATATTTAACACCCTTAAAGAAAAGAAATTTCAACCTAGGATTTCATATCCAGCCAAACTAAGTTTCATAAGCAAAGGAGAAATAAAATCCTTTATGAACAAGCAATTACTCAGAGATTTCATCACCACCAGACCTGCCTTACAAGAGCTACTGAAAGAAGCACTAAACATAGAAAGGAACAACCAGTACCAGTGACTCCAAAAATGTACCAAATGGTAAAGAGCATCAACACAATGAAGAAACTGCATCAACTAACAGGCAAAACAACCAGCTAGCATCAAAATGGCAGGATCAAATTCACACATAACAATATTAACCTTAAATGTAAATGGCCTAAATGCCCCAATTAAAACACACAGACTGGCTAATTGGATAAAAAGCCAAAACCCATCCGTGTGCTGTATCCAGGAAACCCATCTCACATGCAAGGATACACATAGGCTCAAAATAAAGGGATGGAGGAATATTTACCAAGCAAATGGAGGGCAAAAAAAAGCAGGAGTTGCAGTCCGAGTCTCTGATGAAATAGACCTTAAATCAACAAAAATTGAAAGAGACAAAGAAGGACATTACATAATGGTAAAAGGATCGATGCAACAAGAAGAGCTAATGATCCAAGTATACACTCATCCAATACAGGAGCACCCAGATACATAAAGCAAGTTCTTAATGACTTACAAAGCAACTTAGACTCCCACACAATAATAGTGGGAGACTTTAACACTCCACTGTCAATATTAGACAGATCAATGAGACAGAAAATTAACAAGGATATCCAGGATTTGAACTCAGACCTGGACCAAGCAAACCTAATAGACATTTACAGAACTCTCCACCCCAAATCCACAGAATATACATTCTTCTCAGCACCACATCACACCTACTCTAAAATTGACCACATAAGTGGAAGGAAATCACTCCTCAGCAAACACAAAAGAATGGAAATCGTTAACAGTCTCTCAGACCACAGTGCAATCAAGTTAGAACTCAGAATTCAGAAACTAACTCAGAACCACACAACTTCATGGCAACTGAACAACTGGCTCTTGAATGTTGACTGGATAAACAATGAATGAAGGCAGAAATAAAGATGTTCTTCAAAACCAACTGGAATGAAGACACAATGTACCAGAATCTCTGGGACACATTTAAAGCAGTATCTAGAGGAAAATTTATAGCAAAAATGTCCACATGAAAAGCAAGGAAAGATCTAAAATTGACACCCTATCATCAAAATTGAAAGAGCTACAGAAGCAAAGTCAAAAAAACCTCAAAACTTAGTAGAAGACAAGAAATAACTAAGATCAGAGCAGAACTGAAGGAGATGAAGACAGAAAAAAACTCCAAAAAATTAATAAATCCAGGGTTGGTTTTTTGAAAAGATCAACAAAATAGACAAACCACTAACCACAATAATAAAAAAGAAAAGAAAGAATAATCAAATAGATGCAATAAAAACTGATAAAGGGGATATCACCACAGATTACTACAAACAACTCTATGCACATAAACCAGTAAACCTGGAAGAAATGGATAAATTCCTGGGCACCTGCCTCCTCCCAAGCCTAAACCAGGAAGAAGTTGAAACCCTGAATAGACCAATAACAAGGTCTGAAATTGAGACAGCAATTAATAGCCTACCCACCAAAAAAAGCCCACGTCCAGATGGGTTCACAGCCGAATTCTACCAGACATACAAAGAGGAGCTGGTACCATTCCTTCTGAAACTATTCCAAACAATACAAAAAGAGGGAATCCTTCCCAAATCATTTTATGAGACCAACATCATCCTGATTCCAAAACCCAGCACAGACTCAACAAGAAAAGAAAACTTCAGGCCACTATCCATGACGAACATAGTTGCAAAAATCTTCAATAAAATACTGGCAAGCCGATTACAACAGCACATCAAAAAGCTTATCCATCACAATCGAGTAGACTTCATCCCAGGGATGCAAGGCTGGTTCAACATACGCAAGTCTATAAACAAATTCACCACATGAACAGAACCAAAGACAAAAACCATATGATTATCTCAACAGATGCAGAGAAGGCCTTTGACAAAATTCAACAGTGCTTTATGCTAAAAACCCTCAATAAACTAGGTATTGATGGAACGTATCTCAAAATTATAAAAGCTATTAATGACAAACCAACAGCCAATATCATACTGAATGGGCAAAAACTGGAAGCATTCTCTTTGAAATCTGGCACAAGACAAGGATGCCATCTCTCACCACTCCTATTCAATATAGTATTGGAAGTTCTAGCCAGAGTAATCAGGCAAGAAAAAGAAATAAAGCATATTCAAATAGGAAAGGAGGAAGTCAAATTGTCTCTATTTGCAGACAACACGATTGTATATTTAGAAGAACCCATCGTCTCAGCCCAATATCTCCTGAAACTGATAAGCAACTTCAGCAAAGTCTCAGGATACAAAATCAATGTGCAAAAATCACAAGCATTCCTATACACCAATAACAGACTTAAAGAGAGCCAAATCAAG
>NW_016107833.1:979363-981676 GCF_001604975.1 Cebus imitator
AAAGAAAGAAAGAAACTTCCACAACTTGTCTCATTTCTTCAAATAATAGAGCAAGTTACTTTTCTAGGCTGACAATTAGTCCTGTATTGGCAGTGCTACTGGCTATGAAACTCACCACCAAAGGTAAATGATTAAATTGAAACATCTGGTAGGTGTTATAGTAACAGATGATACTTTTATTTTTTGTAAGTCCAAGTTTGCTCCCTTGGTCTGTTGCAAGAGCACAAATAGATAAGAAACCAGGTTGCAAAGCATGTTCTGGAGCATTATCATTGGCCACTTTAATAAGAGGTACTCTATCTCTAACTGACACAATAGCATGGAGCCCTTCAACACTTGGTAACTTTTTATATAAGAATGACTTTAAGTCATCTGCCATGATGAAACCCCTTCTCTCGCAGGATCAATCTCTATGCCTGGGGTTTTTGGGCTTCCTGGTTCTCTCCGCTGTCACTTCAGGGACAGCTTTAAAGACTGGTTCCTCCTCAAGCCGCTGTCACATGATTCATTGATAGTTTTATAAGAATATAAAATAATTATAGGCCTCAAATTATTTCACCATTTTTCATCAACAATGTCTGGCATTAAAATTAAAATAACCATGCAAGGAAACATCAAGAAAATCAACAAAATGGGAATTGACTTTTTGGATTCCAGATAATTGAGATATAAGGCACAGAATTTAAAATAGTTGTTCCTATGTTCAAGTAGATAAAAAAAATAAAGTTTTAAATTTTGTCAGAAACTAGAAACTACTTTTAAAAGAAAAGTCTAGAAATAACAAAAGGTATGAATCAAAATTAAAATCTTATTGTATAGGTTTAACCACAGATTAGGCATAGCTGAGGAGAAAAATTGTAAAGTAGAAGCCTGACCAGAAAAAAGTGTCCAGGAATAAAGTCAAAAATGAAGTAAAATACAAAAGAGAGGGTAAGACACACAGGAGATATAATGAGAAGGTCTAACATGTAAAACATTGAAGCCCTATAAAGGGAGAAGAAAAAATTTAGGTAAAAGCTGTATTATAAGAAATAATGGTGGAAATTTTTCCACAACCTATTAAAAATGTCAAGTCTCAAAGCCCAGAAGGCTTTCAAATCCCAAGCAGAATAAACATAGAAACAAAACAAAACAAAAAACCTTTCACACCTCCTTGATATTAAAACTGCTGAAAACCAAAGAGAAAGAGAATATCTTTTAAAAGCCTGAGAAAAATAGACAATTTTTTTAGCAGTGCTTAAATACATGTGGTTTAACACAAGATAAGGATACAATTTAGCAATAGCATCAAAGGATATGCATCAGACAAAGTCACAAGAAGCAGCCTGGACAGGTCAGGTGCAGGCACCTGTTCTTCACTCAGTAAGTGTCCTTTCAGGACTTCATTTCTTGCTTGGATCAGGATCTACTGGGAGCCAAAATCAAGTCTCGGTTTGGAATCTTTACATTTTCCTGATCACATAGGCATATTCCTGCTAGGAAACCAGACTCAGCAGGAGAGTTCTTTCTGGATCTCATTGTACCAGGGAAAAGCATGAATCACAGTGTCAAAAATAAACAATGCTAACAAGCTAGTATGATATGACCTCAAAATTCTCAGACTTATGATTACAAAGTTACACTATGAATCAGTATGCTTCAGGCTTGTCTAGAGGTCAGTGTCATGTGGGAGCTTTAAAAACACTGCTCGGGCTGATTTTAGGTCTGCTGAAAATGCCCCAGCACAATAAAACAATCAGGAAAAGACAAAAAACTCAACAGGGGAAAAATGGCAAATAATAAAATCACAGACATCATGGAAAAGGAAATACATCTGGCATTTGTTTATATAAACGTGAGTTTCAACCACAAACATAAAAAGATAATGGCAGATGCAAATGATACATAATTTGCAACATTATTTATGGGTAGTAGATATTAGGTATTTTAAAATATCTAATGTAATTTAAGTGAACACAAATTTTGACCTAGAAGCTTACCTTAACAATATATATTCACATGTGTGAAATTATGACTAAGGTTCTTTTTTTTTTTTTAATTGTACTTTAGGTTCTGGGGCACATGTGAAGAACATGCAGGATTGTTGCATAGGTACATATATGACAATGTGGCTTGCTGCCTCCATCCCTATCACCCATATCTGGCATTTCTCCCCATGTTATCCATCCCCAACTCCCTACACCCCACCGTCCCTCTCTTAGTCCCCTCCAACAGACCCCAGTGTGTGATGCTCCCCTGCCTGTGTCCATGTGTTCTCATTGATCAACACCCATCTATGAGTGAGAACACGCAGTGTTTGATTTTCTGTATGAG
>NW_016107833.1:982861-984061 GCF_001604975.1 Cebus imitator
TTGCAGCTCCCAGTGAAAGTGCAAAGGGTGAGTGGACGCCGCATTTTTATTGCCCACAGACTAGGCAATACCCAGGTGGAGGAGCTCCACAGGTCGCCAGCGTGGCTGTTTCGGCCAGCGCTGCTGTGCTGGCCGGCATCGCTGCTTTGCCCCACGCGGCTGCTTTGTTGGCACCCCAGAGCAGCGGTTCTCCGTACAAAATACACCAGTCCGGGTGCCCTTTTGGCTGGTGATTGGAGCCACAGGAAGTCACCCATTCATCTGTTTAAAAAGGGGACTGTGCAGGGAACCAGGACAGTTGATTCCAGGGCAAAGAAAGCGCCACAAATCTCAGTGCCGCTATTTAAGCCAGCACAGTGAGTCGCCGCCCAGCCAGTGCCTCTTCAACAGGCAACTGGAGCACCAACTTAAAAAAAAAAAAAGACTCTGAGGCAGGGAGCCAGGCGATCAGGCTCGGCTGGTCCCACCCCCACAAAAGAACAGCAACCAGAAACTCTCTGGATTGAGAGTTTCACAGCAAGCGCAGCTGAACCTTGGACTGTCCAGCTCTGTGGGGGAGGGGCGTCCGCCATTACCAAGGCAGCCCACCACTATGGAGGTAGTCAGCCAATTCTGAGAAAGCCCACCATTGCCAAGGCAACCCACCACTGCAGAGAGGCTCCGCCTTAAAAGAGGCAGGCCACCATTGCCGAGGCAGTTCTAACTACACCCATATAAACAGGACTGCAGGGAAGTACACTCGGCAGCTGGGCGGAGCCCACAGCAGCTCAGCAAAGCCTCCACAGGCAGACAGTGACTAGGCTGCCTCCTTGCTGGGCAGAGCAGCTCTGAAGGGAAAAAAAAAGAAGGCAGCAGCATAACGGAAACTCATAAAGCCCTAAATCTCTGGGACAGAGCACCTGGGAACAAAAAGCAGTTTATGAGTTCTGCTGCAGCAGACCTAAACGTACAAACCCAGCAGCTCTGAATGAACAACGGAGCTCGCAGGTCAGCATTTGAGCTCCTATAAAGAAGAGACCGTCTCCTCAAGCAGCTCCCTGACCCCTGTATATCCAAAGAGCCACCTAATAAAGGAGAGATCAGATTGACACTTGGCGGGTATCCTTCTGGGACAAAGTTAGCAGAAGAAGAAAACTGGTAACAACCCTTACTGTTCAGCAGCTGCTGCAGGTGTTCCCCAGGCAAGCAGGGTCTGGAGTG